>NC_073344.2:26430000-26705000 GCF_027580225.2 Misgurnus anguillicaudatus | reverse complement strand
ACGGCTAGTATCCTGGGTGACCAGCAGTGGTTTGGGGTGAGTATACCGGGTGCCCAGCAACGGTTTGTGGCGAGTATACTGGGTGACCAGCAATGGTTTGTGGTGAGTATACTGGGTGCCAGCAGCGGTTTGCGGCGAATATACTGGGTGACTAGTAGTGGTTTAGGGCGAGTATACTGGGTGACCAGCAGCATTTTGCGGTGAGTATACTGGGTGCCCAGCAGTGGTTTATGGCGAATATACTGGGTGACCAGCAGTGGTTTGCGGCGAGTATCCTGGGCAACCAGCAGCGGTTTACGGCTAGTATCCTGGGTGACCAGCAGTGGTTTGGGGTGAGTATACTGGGTGCCAGCAGCGGTTTGTGGCGAATATACTGGGTGACTAGTAGTGGTTTACGACGAGTATACTGGGTGAACCGCAGTGGTTTGTAGCGAGTATCCTGGGTGACCAGCAGCATTTTGCGGTGAGTATACCGGGTGACCAGCAGCGGTTTATGCCGAGTATACTGGGTGACCAGCAGTGGTTTGCGGCGAGTATACTGGGTGACCAACAGTGGTTTGCGGCGAGTATACCGGGTGCCCAGCAGTGTTTTATGGGGAGTATACTGGGTGACCAGCAGTGGTTTGCGGCGAGTATACTGGGTGACCAACAGTGGTTTGCGGCGAGTATACTGGGTGACTAACAGTGGTTTGTGGTGAGTATACTGGGTGACTAACAGTGGTTTGTGGTCAGTATACTGGGTGACTAACAGTGGTTTGTGGTGAGTATACTGGGTGACTAACAGTGGTTTGTGGTGAGTATACTGGGTGACCAGCAGGCATTTTGCGGTGGGTATACTGGGTGCCAGCAGCGGTTTGTGGCAAATATACTGGGTGACTAAAAGTGGTTTGTGGAGTATACTGTGATTTTTCCCTCTCACCTTTATAGGCACTCATTCTAGAACAATATCGAAACAATATCCAATCAGAAAGCGAGATGATGGAAGACGGAGCAGTCATGCGCAGCACAAAGTGAATTTGATGCAGAGTAACTTATACAGACCTGATGTTCCCGCTTTCTCCATGACTTCACCCAAACCCTTTTCTTTTTATCCCCTTTAATTTTCTGTGAAAATCATTCCAAACACTTTCGTTGAAATTTCGTCCTGCATATCTTGCACCATGCAGATTTCCTGTGTTCACAGTCGAGACTCTGATTGAAAATCTGTTTGTTTGTGGTGTGCTGTTTTAATGTAAAAAATCTTTTGGTGTGTACCCAGCATAAGTTTTAAACTGGTTTAGCGTTAATCAACATCTAATTAGACCACACCATGGCTAACCCATGAAAGGAGAAAAATGTTCTGCTCTTTCATTAGCTGATTATCTGACAACTAGTGATAGTTAACATTACCATACAGTAAAATTAATGCACATTTCAGATGACCACATATTACTTTATATCGAAGCTTGTTTTTGCACATTATACAAGTGGTGCAGTGTTCAGGAATCATTTCTATAATAATTATTACAAGACCATCATATAATATTAGACACCAGAACCAAAGTGGAGAAGATCATTAATATGCGGGTCTGATAAAAAAGATACAGTGAACAAAATTATAAACGCAACACTTTAATTTTTGCCCCAGTTTTTCAAGGGCTGAACTCAAAGATATCAGAGTTTTTCTATGTACACAAAAGGCCTATTTCTCTTAAATATTGTTTACAAATCTGTATAAATCTCTGTTAGTGAGCACTTCTCCTTTATAATCCATCCACCTCACAGGTGTGACATATAAAGATACTGTTTAAATAGCATAATATTTGCACAGGTGTGCCTTACCCTGCTGATAAGACCAGCATACCAGCAAGACCAGCATATGTTGTGTTTTGGTGCTGGTTTGCTAGTGAAAACCAGCTAAACCAGCACCAGCATTAGCACCAGCTAAACCAGCAACAATCCAGCATTAGCACCAGCATCCCATGCTGGTCATACCAGCATATGTTGTGGTGCTGTTGTGTTTACTTCCTGTCTCCTGAGATATTTTCATTGTCTTGACCCACAATCCTGTGCAGGGGCGGGCACAGGAAATGTAATCGAGTTCAGAAAAAAATGGTAACCAAAAACCGTCTGGATCACAAATTTTGTGTAAATAAAGTTGTTTTCACTTTCTACACCTTTTGATTACATTTCTAGTGAGAAATTAGTATTGTAGTTTAGTTTTTAAATATTCGTTTAGTCTAGTTATCACAAAGGCGCTCTGTTTATAATTCAAACTGAATTCTATTACGCTCCCTATGAATTCTATCTGAATGCGTTTCCCGGACCAGCTTTGTCAGGCTGGGAGGACCAGCGTAAACCACCTTAAACCAGCTACCAGTCTATGCTGGTCCTAGCTGGATTTTTCAGCAGGGTTCCTGCCAGAATATTTCTTACGCTACCATAGCCTAATGCAGGGTTCCTCAAGTCCTACCCTGGTGGGCCGGTGCTCTGCAGAGTTTAGCTCTAACCCTGATTAAACTAACCTACCTGTTATTTTCCAGTGATCATGAAGATATGTATTAGCATGCTCAGGTGTGTTTGATCGAGGTAAACTCTGTAGGGCACTGAACCACAAAGATATATATCAGGGCAACTACCGATTCAATCATCACGCTTTTTAAAGTGGGTATATGGAAATCTGTGACCTTTCTTATTCTGCGTATTACATAGACTACACCTGGGGTTTTCAAACTGGGCTCCAGGAGGTTCTAAGGGGTCCCCAGAAAATTATAGGGAAAAAATGATCTTTTCTCTTTCATTTTTTTGCTACATGTATTAAAGAAACATATGAGAGACCAAACATTTCATCAAATACTAAATCCTCAAATGAGTTTATTACAAAAATATAGTATTCATACAACAAATGCATATGTATATACATTCATACAAAAAGATTCTGAGCATTCAATCCTGGAATGAAATGCATAATAATAAATATAAAACACAGATTAGACATCTGATCTGAATTCATGTACAGTAAAAACACAGTATTTTTTTACTTAAAATACAAAGACATTTAATGATGTGTGTTTTAAATTGATGCATTAAAGTGAGGTTCTATTATACATGTCAACTCTTTATTATGTCTGTTTAAAAGACATAAACCATCCCGACAGCCAGAATCACAAACACACCCAGCAGCGTTCGCACAAACTGTGGGATCAGAGACGAGCTGCTCGATTCAGACACTGGAAGATCTGAGGAGACACAAACATTACACTGAAACATGTCTTCTCTTTGTGTCGTGTTATTTCTGTTTGTGTCTATGTGTATGTCTCACCTGCAGTCGTTGCGTTGTCTTTTTGTTTTGTGTGTCTCTGTCTCATGTTGTTTTCTGTCTCACACACAGAGTTCTGCAGCTCATTAAAAACCTGAGGAGCACAAAATCACTTAACAATTCCCTCTGATGAATAATAAAATGATCATCACTATGAGTACACAATGAAACCTCACCTGAATGTTGAGCTCAAACGCAGTGATGGCCTCCTCCAGGACTCCTCTCCTCTGCTCCTCCGTCAGCTCCACGCTGTTCATACGGCTCCTGTACAGCTGCTTAAAGAGGTTTGGGCTGCTAACCGCAGGAAATGAGAAAAACGACAAGCCCTCTCCGTTCTTCAGTCCCAAAGACTTCTGGGTAATCCGGCCCAGCACCTGGCCACCCGACAGGTCACCCAGGTAGCGCGTGTAAGCGTGGGCTAACAGGTATTCAGGGTGATCTCTGCCCACCTGAAGGAGAAAACATCAACTTTATGAGTTTTATTAATACAGTATGAGATGATAAATATTTTGCAGACTGTATTAAACGTCCTCTTAAAAGGTTTTCGGCTAACCTGATACAGACAGCTAGAGAACCGGATACCAGTCAGTCATTACATATTTATAAACAAGGCTAAACTAGATAGATCTGGTCGTTCACCTTTTTCAGTCTCTGGACGTATCTCAGCGTGGCGGCCGGGACTGTGATCTTCTCTTTCCAGTTTTGACCGTAGAAATACTCCAGGTCTTTCTCGATGGACGGCAGACGTGCCAGCTCCTGTGGGAAGTATATGGGAGCCACGGAGTCGTGCGCGACGTTCCTGTCGAGAGCTTCCTCTAACGCCTCATAAATCTTATAGAGCGAACACAGAAGCATCTGAAAATACAGCAGGACACAAATCAGATACGTTTTTATCAGTCGAGGTCAACATGCATCTATCGCTAAAACTCTCAATAGCTGAGATCGATCTGAATTAAGATAATTGACAGGTTACCTGATATTGTTTTAGGGACACCTGTCCTCTCTGGTAGCTCAGCATCAGTTCAGTGTTTTCTGCTCTTGTGTGACTGTCTTTAGTGACGGCTTTAATCTGTTCAGACAGATCACTTCAAGGAAACACACACAAACATAATCACCACTCAATCCTTCAACTGCGACAACTACCCGTTCAATCATTATTATTCACTGTCTGTCTGTCACTGTCACATTTCAATCGTCTGTCTGTTGATGTTGTTGTGCTAAACATCTCTTGAGTTATCCTTTAAATGAATCAAATTTAAGGACAGAAGAGTTCGAGGGATTCACCTGTCTGTGATCGGCTGTGTCAGGGTTTTTTCCATTGTATTTCTCTGAGCAAAAACAAAAACACAACCTGTGACTTTAAACACATATCATTGGAATTTCTAAAGAATTAAAGAATCCACTGTGATAAACATAAAACGCAGCTGACAGTAAAAATATCTCTGTTCTAAAAGCTTAAAAATGAAGATAGACAAAAGATTTACTCACTCTGTTTATCAAAGATCTCAGCAGATGAACGTTTCTGATGTCTGATACTGAATGATCTGACGGGAGTGATCTTCTCTATATATACTCTCTCTCTCTCTCTCTCTCTCTCTCTCTCTCTTTCACACAAAGACACAATGAGTGAGTGAGACAGGAAAACAGCAGCAGATCACAGGACAATGGGAGGAGGAGGAGGTCCACAGCTAAACATGACTCAACACATGGAGCTCATAGGACGAGGTGTGATGTTGAAAACATGACTCTGAAAGAATTTCATCACGTGATCTCGAGTGCATATGTGGAAATCCACCGTCCTTTCATATATCTGATCTCAGAAATCTGATATTTAACTCAAACCATCTGGCATTTGATAATTCGACTTTAAATCTCATAACTCTCAAAAACTTTTTATTTTACTGCGAATTCATGTTAAATATCTGATAAGAGCTCGCGGATGTATACCGCAGGTTAATGTTTATTGTGTAAATGTTGTGCGTTGTGTGTGATTTGTAGTGTGTTTGATTTGTTGTGTGCGTGTGTGCGATAACAGAAAAGCATAAGCGTGACTCAGCGTGAACGCGCTAACCATGAGCCAGCAGAACGCGCTCGGTAAACATGACTCAGACAACAATCTGAAGGTTTTTGTTTGTACTGCGTGTGAATACTGACACGAATAAATATATACTGGAGAAATGTGTTCAAATACGCAACTTAAACGCTGTTTACGTTCCTGAATATGTAGTTAATATTACTATAATACAGATATAGTTTTCGTTTTAATTACGGAACGCATTAGCAGACACAAAAAAAATAGGAAGAATAAGAAGAAAAACAACAGACACAATAGCTGAAAACTGCAGGACATAAATCTGTTGACTTGTATCGCGTTCCTGCCTGGGTTTGGTAGATTACCGTGACGCTACAATACACCGCCAGACCGCTAGAGGCGCTGACGTGCGCCATGACGTCACGGCGCGCCAAGTTACAATCCGGTGAGTAACTGACGCGCACGGCCAAGATGACGATAAGAGGGATTTAATGTTTTATAAAGGTAATGAAACGCATTTGCTTTAGTGAATGAACATACAGTTCATCAATATTATACATACGAACATATGACGTCATTCTGTTCCCCAGAGAAACGGCGTTTAGTTTGTATGGATTATACACTGACTGATATATAAGTTTAGCCGGCTAGCGTGTTAGCAGCTATAAACAATACACGTATAAACACTCACTCATACAAATACACACGATTATATTTAAATAGACACACTGAACCATGGCTTAACTACAAATAAAATAACATGGTTATTACAGTTAAACTTTATTTTACTACATTTAATAAAATCACTTTAACTGTAATAAAACATTTTCATGACATTTGTATACTTCACACGTTTATATTTCAAAGTCTATTTAATATTGTTAAAATCCTCTGACTTTATTTGCAGTAGTACTTCATCCATCACCATAACTTAATCACACCTTAATGTTTCTTACTATTGTATTATTGTATGTTTCTTGTTTTATGTATAATGCTTTGGCAATATTGTAAGTGACACAATCATGACAATAAAGCTCCTTTAAGTTGACGTAAACACGGGTGTATTTGTGTAGATGGAGAGTGAGGTGAGTCTGGTCGCGGGTCGGAGTCAGAGAGAGAAGAGAAGATCTTACAAAGATCTGCTGAGAGAAGAAGAGATCATTGACGCAGAGGTCAGGAAGTCCTCGAAGAAACAACTAAAGGTACTGACATCATCATCATCATCATATAAATCATCTGCTCTCATCAAACAGAAACTGAACTGTGCTCTTCACAGGACTCTCACGGCTTTTACACAAGCAGCGATATTCACAAGAAGAAAATCAAACATGAAGAACATTTTTACAAAGGTACGTCACGTCTGTGTTTGTGTGTGTTATTGTTAAATGTGTGTTGGGTTGTTAACGTGTCTCTCATGTAGACCACAGCTCTGGATCTCACCACAAAAAGCAGAAACGGTCTTCAGAGAGTCACCGGTCGCATCTGTTGTCTCCTGACCCGTCGGGTTCTCCTCAGACGACCATGACAGCCATGGGTCTCCTGCAGGCCATCACCTCCCCGACAGCCGTGGGCTCCGAAGCGCCGCGTCCCTCCTTCTCCCCATCGAAGGAGCGCAGGAAAGACCCCTCCTCATCCAGGAAGCAGCCGCAGGTGGTGCCCGTGGTGGGCGAGGAGGTGGAGTTGGAAGGTGGGGGTGATGTTTTCTTACACCTGTCAGGTTTAGAGAGAGCAAAAGTTTGTCTGCGGTTTATGTGAACCGTTTTCCCCGGTCTACACCAGAGAGTTGTGATGACATCATCTCTGGTGCCATCAACCCATCTGCCAGCTGTGTGGAGTCTCATGTTGTTGTTGTGTTTGATTGATGTGGTGATTGTCAGGTCATTACGGTGGATGTCACGATGTTGCGGCCGACAGCAGCGGATCATCGTCCGCCGACGGCAGCGGATGCGGGAAACTTACGATCCACGAATCTTTGTCTCACAATAAGAAGAAAAAGAAAAGCAAGAAGAGTAAGAAAAAGAAAGACAGACATCGTGAGAAGAAACACAGCAGTAAAACAGCAGCAGGTACGTCATCGGCACGGCTGTGAGTCTGAATGTCACTGCTCCATTTTCATCTTTCACCTCTTGTCTTAGCCAATGGCAGCGCAGAATGGAGTGCACACAGTGGGGGTCATCACAGGCGTGAGGAGAAGAAGAAGAAGAAGAGAGAGGAAGGAGGCAAACGAAAGAGCAAAGACAAGGTGATGAGAGAGAGCAAAAGTTGAATCTGATGATGCCACAAATCATGCAGTTAGCTAATGTTATGAAGTCATTTGAATCATTGGATAAAACGCTTTGGTAAAGTGTGTCTGGCAGAGTACTAGAATACACTTTTAGCCAATCAGCAGCAAGGGGCGTGTCTACTAATGATGGGGAGGATAGAGCGCTTGGATCTCGGTTAAATCTTTGAGCCTGCAACATGTGCATGCGCTCTATGTCTCTGTTTCCAGGCGTTTGTCTGCTGGTGCACCTTCTGCGTGAAGAGATTTTTTCAGCTTTTGCATAGGGATGCCCTGAAAGGAAAATTCTTGGCTGAAGCCGAATAAAATGAAGATGTTTTTTTTTTCATTTTGCTAATTTCCACACCATTGCACAAGTAACATTCAGAATAGTATATTTATTTCACTTTATTTAACAATGAACATTTTTTTAGCAATTCAGCAGTCATTATAGGGCCTTTAACACCTGGTCACTTCTCTGATCAGATAGATATCTGACTTGTTAAAACATTCGACCACATAACTGAGTCTTGGCTAAATGGATATTAATCTGATCTTCTATTCCCTCGCAATATACAAATAACCTAACCCTAACCCTTCATTACTCTGCCTTAAGAAACTTACAGTGATAAATGAGTGGTGTTGCATGTTAAAGGAATAGTCTACTCATTTTCAATATTAAAATATGTTATTACCTTAACTAAGAATTGTTGATACATCCCTCTATCATCTGTGTGCGTGCAGGTAAGCGCTGGAGCGCGCTGCGACGCTTCGATAGCATTCAGCTTAGCCCCATTCATTCAATGGTACCATTTAGAGTTAAAGTTAGAAGTGACCAAACACATCAACGTTTTTCCTATTTAAGACGAGTCAGCGTGTTTGTCATTGTAGGACTTTACTGGTTTTAGGAAGCTTTATTATGCGCTGCAGTTGCTCTATGTCATGAGATGAAGGGCTAAAGTCTCTCGTTCTCTGTGCTTGTGCATTCAGCAGATAACCAGGATCGCCCTGCCGTGTCTTTCTCATACGGTGCATGGTGTTCAGGATGTCTTTAAATGAAACTTGTAGTGCTGTATGATCTTTCTCTGACACTTTACAATGCTTTCACTAACATGTTTGCTGCATTTGCGTGTCTCTCACTCTGTGCTGGTTAGATTATATTAGATCATGTCATCTTGTCAACCAAACACTGAAAATGATAATTTTTTGTTGCTATTTTTGGCTGAATCATTTCGGTTGGCAAAAATTTGGTGCATCCCTACTTTTGGAATTTATTTTATAGCTGGACACATCAATCTTTAACTAAGATATCAGCAGAACTCTGGTGATGTTTATGTGCCTTAGTTAGCAGTTGTTAACTCCACTCAGTGACTCTGTGTCAAACAGACCAGACTTTATGGGTTAAATATACTCTGGTACAGTGCACATAGTGTTGCAGTACCACACGTGAAGTCGCTGAGCTCTTCAGATCAACTCATTGTGTTTGATTTTGTCCAAACGCAGTATCAGGTGACTGAAACTAAACTTTTTAAAAAATCCGCTAGGGTGAAGTTTTTTACAAACTCTGGTTACAGCGTTGTCGTGTAGCCGGGGAAAGCCTGTGGCGTGCTCAGGGGAAACTGCAATGGCTTCTGGCTTTACGGTTAGAGATATATCGCCATCTGCTGGTTTGGCATGCTATTGACAGTGCTTCATACCAGGAGATTTTTTTCTAACAGAGGAGGGAAAACTTTCCACCTGTGCTGAATGTTAGGAGCATGAGTACTACTGGTGTACTATCAGAGATCTTTAAGAAATGAATGTAGGACCCTGAGATGGTGTAGATCAGGTGTCTCCAACCCTGCTCCTGGTATTAAGCCACCATCCTTCAGATTTTAGCTGAAACAGCTAATGGAGGTGTTTGATAATTACAGACAGGTGTGTTGGAGCTGAAGTCTGCAGGACACATGATCGGTGCAAGAAAAGCAGGGTTGTTTTCTTTGCCAGAATTCATTTTCTATTAAACACATTCTACTATTATTAGTATTACCTCTGAATCTGTGAGAAACCATTTTCAGTTGATACTTTCAATTTTTTTTAATCAAGTTAATCCATACATATTTCTAAGAATTGTTGTTGAAATTAATTTGAATCTTTTCTAGTCTTACGTTATATAATCAGACTTTATTCTCGCCATGATAATAGCCATATAAGCTGACTTTGTGTTTAAAAGAAAAGAAAGAAAGCACTTGAAATGATTTCAGCCTTTGTCTTGTGTCTGAGTAACATTATCTCTCTGTAGACATCGCTGCCATGACCAACCGCATGTGAATTGTGTTTATACGAGTAGCCTAGTAGAGTAAACTCATTAAACCACCAATATATATAAGTCAGGTTTCTGTTATCTGTGATCAGTTCATTAATAATAATCCACCGTAAGTGTGATCAATCTAATGTTTATGAGCTTTAGAAATATTTTTTGCTCATTTCTTTTGTGCTTAGATTTATTGTTTGATGTCAGTGTTCAGTGAGCAGACAGTCTGTAAGAAATAAAGCACACACACAGATACACACCACAAGATAATCGGGCTGATTTTCCCCCTTATGACAATCCTCGGTAAAGTCCCAATCATCTACATTTATGAACCGATTATCTTATCAGATTTTACTGTGGTTGCGTGGCATACGTCAGAGGCGCTCTGATCGAAATCGTAAATATTGAACATTATCAGAAATCTTTGTTATGTGTGGGGGAAACCCTGAGGACAAACGCACACACACACGCTGTAGATTGTCACGTGAAACAAAAGATACCCAATCAGAAAGCGAGCTGATAAAACAACTTAACAACTACATGGAGCAGCAGGCACAGTCGTAAAGCAGTTCATTGTATTAATGACATTTATTTTTGCTCATTGTTCGCCATGTTTGTTTAATGTGAAGTCACTTTTGGCCGCAAGAAACATCACGAGATCTCCACGAGATTTCCTGTGTTCTCAGCTGAGACTTGAGCGGTGTTTGTGAAGTTAATCTGATGGTGTGCTGTCATGAACACACACTATAGGAACAAACATTTTAAATCATTGATTCTTTTTCATCATGTTTGTGGTCTCACATTTTAAAAATCTGATTTAATAAATCTTGGCCCTAGCTTTATTTAGTAGACGACAACAATAGCTGTTATTTAAGATTTCACTTCCAGTACTCATGAATCTGTGTGAAGCGTTAATCTTTCATGGTTTCGCTCTCGCTGTCTTTCAGAAAAAGAAGGTTTTGACAGCATATCAGATCTTTTATAAGGAGTACAGAAACAGCATTCTGGAGGAGGAGCCAGGACTCGGTAAGTCTGTCTGTCATCCATTATAATCTCACCTGGACAAATGACTTATAACCAGAGAAGTCAGATAGAGTATCAGTGTCATGTGCAGTTTAATTGCATAGCCTTTCTAACAAATTAGCATTGTATGAGAGATACACAGCAGTACATGTCATGTTCATATATGGGATGAAATATAAAGGATATATGGTATTTTTATAAAGTAAATGTTTATTGTATCAGACTGTAAAGTGTCTGTCGTGTTGTCCATTCAGACTTCGGAGACTTGAGTAAGCGGCTGGCTGATGCTTGGAAGCAGCTTCCAGAAGGAGACAAACAGGTGCCCATCATCATCATCATCATCATCATCATTAGTCATGATGACACACGTGTGTAAGGTGCTGCTGTTCTGTTCTGCTCACACTTTGGTGGTTCTCAGGTGTGGCGAGAGAGATCCGACTATCTTCAGCGGAAACAGATGAAATCAGACGCCATCAAACACGTCAAACAGCATCAAACGTCTCGACAGCCGAAAGACAGCGGCAAGCCTAAAGGTCAGTAACCTGACAGTTCACATGGATCCTAGCGATGCTGCGTTGATGTTTGATGAGGTCATCATCCACCTGCAGAAGGAGTCAGTGTGCAGAAGAGACATGAAACAGCAGTCGATTCGCTCCAGAACGGATCAGCGTTATTGCCTGCAAACACGCCGACGCTTTCCTCTCTCAGAGACCCTGATGTGGATCCAATCGATGCTGCCGCTCACCTGCACCTGCTGGGCGAATCGCTGTCTCTGATTGGCCGTAGACTACAGGAGACGGAGGTAAATGACTCGTGTACATTCACTCGCACTCACGTCTCGTCTGTCCGGCTGGTGAGTTTTTATGTTTACTGGTAAAGTTTGTTTTGATGGGATCAGATTTCCTAGTAACGCTCATACCAACCTGTGAGTTAAAAGAAAGAGTTAGTCTGAACATGTTGTCCTCTTTGATCTTTACGTGTAATGAATGCAGAGAGTAACCGGAGACGGTGTCAGGGCCTCAAAACCATCACATTATTGTGTGTCTCATGTAGGGGATGGTGACAGTATCTGGTTCTCTGTCGGTTCTCTTGGACTCGGTTCTCTGTGCTTTGGGTCCTTTGGTCTGTCTGACCACACAGGTCTCAGAGCTCAACGGATGTCCACATCATCTGCTGGTACTGATTCTTTGATGGATTATTATAAACATGAGTTGAGTGAAATGATTTAATTCTGACCTTGAATCTGTCTGTTATCAGTCAAACACTCTAGATAACATTGCCTACGTGATGCCGGGTTTATAACGGAGACGCATCGGTCCTGATGGTGCTGCTCTACTGGCCGATGAAATCATCCCTACATCAAGAAAAGACTCAAATGCAGTTTTGCACTGGACAAATCCACAGACACTTCAACTTGTAACCTGCTCCTTAAACAAACAACGCTCCATTTTTAGCTTTGTCTTTGATTTTATATTTCTGTTGTGTTTTTCTCCAATAAAGCTGAATTTTAATATGCTCTTTTAACTCTGAATCAGTCTGTTTGTTGTGGATTGTGTTTGGTTTGTTGTGTCATCACTCGCTTCCCTATATGATGACGCTTATTTGTGTTTCATGATGGAATGTTCTGCTGAATTTCTGGTGAAAAGTCCACATTTATCACATATCAGATCTTTAGTATGCATGCAGACCGTCTACAGCACAGGTGTGTGTGTGTGTGTGTGTGTGTGTGTGTGTGTGTGTGTGTGTGTGTGTGATCAGCTCAGGTGAAACTGACACACCTTCAGCGGTCTGCAGGATTTTTGTTGTGGGTGCGGCTGCATTAGTGTGATTCAGATGCATGGATTGTGGTTCCTCCACCCAGCACTGATCCGAATGACAGCAGGTTGTACTGTGAGGACGTGCGGTGACTGACAGCGTGAGAGGATCACTCACTTCAGACACATACAGACATCTCTCCAACAGCACCATGGATTTCTCTTCTCATGGTAAAATTATAACATGTCTTAATACTGATGTGAGTTTATGTGCTGGTGAGGTTATGATGATGATGTTGTCATGTTTAATGAAGAACTGTGTTTTAGAAATGTGATGTCAGAATTACAGCTTCAGGTGTGTGATGTCTTTAGATGTCATAAATCCACAAACAGAGGAATAATTTGATATATTTCAGTGATTAATCTGGTGAAATAATGAGTTCTTGTATGTGCGTGAGTGTGTTTGAATGTTGTTGAACTGGACTGACTGGTGTCTTGTGTGTGTTTTTATTAGATGTCACAGAACAATAAATCCTAAACCTCAGACAGAACAGACTAGAGTTTATATATAAATGAATGAATGACATCATCTTCACGTTGACTTCAATTTTCTCCTAAAATCTGTGTTGGTCTTTATCTATATGTGTCAGTGCATGATCAGAAAATGATGTTAATGTGTTAATATTATTTCTGACTGTGTTATTTTAAATCAATTGGAATAAAACAAAATTTCAACATCATTCTTACTAAATTATGTGGTTAAAAACAGACGGTGTGTTAAATGTAGCTGGAATCGACTAAATTAGAGAAAAATACATTTTTTATATTTGTGCATTTGTCAGATGCTTTGATCTAAAGTGATTAACAATGAATGATATGGTTTACATTTTATCTTTATGTTTTGAACCCATGAGCAGTGTTTGGGAAGTTACTTTTGAAAGTAATGCATTATCATATTAAAGCAACACTATGTAGTTTTTTTTACCTTTTTAAATAATGTCTCTAAAATTATTTCAGTGATAGAACAACTTTTAACTGGACAAATTGTACTGTTGCTGCAACCTGAGCAGCCTCCTAGCTGCTACAAGCACACAGCCCCGCCCTTCCCCCTACCTGCAGAAGAGTGTCTGATACCAGGCACTGTTGCGCTTTTCAACCACAAGTGGGAGCTCATTTTAAAGTCATATTTTTACATGGAAACTACATAGTGTTGCTTTAAGTTACCCCCCAAAATAGTAACGAATTCCGTTACTTAGTTACTTTTCATGGAAGGTAATGCTTAAGTTACTTTGCGTTACTTTTTCTTACTTGTCTGAGGCTTGATCTCTTTCAGGCCTTGTAGGTGTTTTTTATGACGGAGAAGTTCAGAATTCAGAAATTGCATATTTCCGTCGCAAAAATGTCAAGCTCAGCCCTGCCATCTCCGTTTCTGACTTAAACTGTTCCCACTCAGCGGGACGCAGTGTGTGTAATTCTCCGTTAATATGTAAGGAATAATTCACGACACCGCAGGTGTGCATTATTTTCTTATGATTCAAAGGACCAGATTCGATTATTCCTCTTATTATACCATGGTTAACAAAAACACCTCTCTGGTGCCTATTTTTAAGACATTTGACAGGTTAGGTGTTCGATAAATTAATTGAACTGAAAACTAACTCGCATTACTTTTTTTAAAAAGTGACTCAAATATTAATGTGTACATTTATTAATTATTGCGTTACTTTACTCGTTACTTCAGAGAAGTAATATTATTACATAATGCAAGTTACTTGTAATGAGTTACCCCCAACACTGCCCATGAGCATTTAAGCTTCTTGAGCATTCTTTGCAAAAAAATGACTTTCCTACTTTATCTTGTTTTCAGTGACTAGACTTGTTTTCTTAGGTCATTTTGCTTATCAAGAAAATGCATCATTTTTTGCCGTGTTTAACGTTGTTCTAGGTCAATCTTGTATCAGAAAATGAAAGCTCAATGAAGTGAATGTATTTTCTGTGAGCTGCTCGGTTTCATTGCAGCAGATAAACACAGAATGAGATTCTTCAGACTGAATTCCTGTGATGTCTTAAATGTTTAGTGAGAAACAATGACGGAGCGTCAATCTGAATGTCATTTGAACTTTTCCTCTTTCAGTTTCTTCTCTGGAGAAGAGGAACGGTTCTGAGCTCTGTCTGGTTTTGGTGGGCAGCATCAGCTGTGGAAAGACCCTCACAGCAGACACGCTGTTGGGTCAGAGTTCAACTCAGAGACCCTCAGGTTCTTCACGCGAGTGTCAGGTACGGCGAGGGCTGTCCGAAGGCCGGCGTTTGAGCGTGGTGGAGACCCCTCGCTGGTACTGGAGAGGCGGGCAGGTGGAGGACGACATTCGGGCGGAGACACGACGGGCCCTCGACCCGAGCATCCCGGGGCCCCGCGTCTTCCTCATACTGATTCCAGTCAACGAGTTTACCGAGATGGAGCAGCGGATTCCGGATCAGCTGGAGCAAATATTCGGCCCGTCGGTGCTGAGTCACACGCTGGTGCTGCTCACCTGTGGAGATTACCTGGCGAGTCGCGGTCTGGAGCAGTACCTGAGTCGGGAGGCGGCGCTTCGGGAGGTGGTGAGGAGGTGTGGCGGCCGCTGTCGTGTGATCAATAACCGCAAACCTCAGGACAGGCAGCAGGTTGTCACGCTTCTGGAGGAGGTGAGTCGGACTCTGCGCAGACTGAACGCTGTATGAGATCATCAGTGTACCTCGAGCACACTTCTCATGCATTCATGCTGTGGTTTTAACTGTGAAATGTTTGTTCAAACTGGGTTCAAAAGTCATGAATCTGAAATTTCCATACGTAGTTTTCTTCTAAAAATGTGTGGAGTTGGCTAGCCATGACTTTTAGTATTTTAGAAAGAAACAGGAGGTTTTTGAAATTGGTCTAAAATGATTTAGCTCTCCCTGTTCAAGGTCATACTTGTGCTGCTCAATTATGGGCAAAATCATTGCGATTATTTAACACGATTAGTCAGCAGGCATATGACCGCCCTTCAACATTGAAATAATGTCAGTTCTTGTTTCAACGTTGATACAACAGTTAATCCTAAACGGTTGCAAAAGGTTAATAAAACATTTAAACGGCGAATCAACGTTGAAATGCCTGCTGGGCAGTGACTTTGAAAACATGTATTTATTTAACCGTTTCTTTAAGTAAGTGTTGCAGACTACACATGTCAAAGCAGTAGTGTCTTTAAAGTTTCAAACACATCGGTCCAACAGCACACAATTTATATTTTAATTGCACAATAATTGTTTTACCACAATTATCTTGTTTTTGTAATTGTTTGAATTAAAAATGATTAATTGCACCACACAATATCCATTTCCTTATTATACATCAATGATTTGAACGGTTGTTCAGGTGGAGCAGATGATCCTGATGAATGAAGGATTCAAAGAGATTCAGGAGCCTGTAAGAGATCAAATGGTGGAGAAAAGCTGGAGAGGATTCACAGATCAACGGACACAAATCAGTAGAGAGGAAACAGAAACCGATGCCATGATTGAGACTCGATTGGTCAACGGACTTTACTCACAACAACGACAATATGAGTTTGAGGAAACAAACTTCAAGCATTCACCACTGGAGAGAAGCTCAAGTTTCAAACTCACCAAAGGTGCTGAAAACTTTGACAGAAACTAAAGCGAAATATTAAAAGTTCAAATTTGTCAAATTAATAAAAAATGTCTTTTAAATGTGAATGATGTGTTTGTAACTCAAGAGGGCGCCATTCTCAGTAACATGCTGGAGGTGTCAGATGATCAAAACAATCAGAGCTACGTCAACACCAGTGAGTGAGATTCATGTCTATGGGACTTTTCTCCATTTCATTATCTGTTAGGCCAAAAGCTTTTTATTTAATGATCTGATCATCATTCATCTACGTCTGTGAATTTCCGCTATGCTTGTGTAACATTGATGTTTTGTCTTTAATGTTCCAGTTCATCACAGTATTGGGAAGGTTTTGGATGGCAGTGAAACAATCTCATCTACGTCAACATCAACCTGGTCCTCCTCTGATCTTCTGAACGATTCTTCACTCCCTGAGCTGAGGATAGTCCTGTTGGGTCGCCGCGGTTCTGGGAAGAGTGAGGCCGGGAACCTCATTCTGGGCTGCGAGGTCTTCGACGCAGACGAAGTCACGCCGACCTCTCAGCAGTGCGTGAAAAGTCGAGCTGTTGTGCAGGACCATCAGGTGTCTGTGGTCCACACGCCAGACTGGTTCGATTCAGAGAGATCTCCTGAGGAGGTGAAAAGCCAGATCTCCTCTTGCGTGGCTCTGTGTGCCCCGGGCCCTCACGTGTTCCTGCTGTGCATCCCCGTCAACCGACCCGGACACTCCGAGCTGCCGGCCCTGCGTGCGCTAGAGGAAGTTTTCGGCCCTGACGCCATTCGACGGCACACCGTCGTCCTCTTTACACGCTCCGAACTGCTGCAGGGAGTCTCGGGTGTAGAAGGGGTGGAGGGGTACATCGCCTCCAAGCAGCCAGAGATGCTGGAGCTCGTGCAGAAATGCGGGGACCGCTACCATGTGCTGCAGCGAGGGGACAGGGGCGGCTTGACGGAGCTGCTGGACAAAGTTCGACAAACAGTGAGAGAGAGCGGAGGCGATTACTACAGCTGCTCGCTGTACCCTGAGGCCGGCAGCCACGTCCAGCGGAGACAGGAGGAGATCTCTGCCACTTGGAGGGAAAGACAGCGAGACAAAGAAGACAGGAAGAACTCGACTTTTTCTCTGCACGCTCTGAATGAGGAAGAGGAGGAGGAGCAGCAGCTTGTGGCCGGAGCAGAGAAAAATGTTCGTCTGGACTCCGCGGCGCTCCTCTCCTCTTGCGCCAAACCTCCTTCAGTGCTCCGTTCCATCATGGGGGCGGCGGGTTCGGGTGCGAAGCGTGTGCCGAAGGAGCTTGCTGTGGGAGCTCTGGTGGGAGCGGCGCTGGGTGTGTTTCTCGCAGGAATTGTAGGAGGCGCTGTGGGAGCAGCGCTGGGTTCTGTAGTCAGCGAGATCGGAAGGCGGAAATACGGTAAACATAAAATAGAGTAAAAGATATTGGGTGAAGCATGAACTGGGTGCTGATGGTTTTGTGAACCATCTGTGGATGTCTGGACAGAGATTCGCTCTCTGAAATAACTGTGAACTTTTTAGGTCTGGATGTTCATCATGTATGAATCATGTATGATATAAACAGTGTGTACAGAGGAAAAACTATACATTGTATTTATCTTATTGGTCTTGATAAACTCGAGACAAACAGCCGAAATGAACTGATCAACCGTGACATGCATTTAAAACATCACACCTAAGTGTTTCATGCTGCAATAAAATTGTGATGTTAAAAAGCTGTGGTTTCTATAATGATTCACACAGATAATGGGCTTCATTTATAAAATGCAACGTAGAAAACATCCTAAATTTGATCTTACGATCATGTCTCAAAAGTGCGTACGTTTGTTCATAAAACAAACCTGTGCACAAAAAATTAGCATAAAGATGTGAAATCTATAAATAAAAATTATCTTAAACTTGTGCGCAGCTAAGCAGTTTCAGATTTCCGCCTTTAAACGATGCCCAATTAATGTCGTCAACATATAAAGAGCGCCTGTCAAAGTTCAAATCCTTTTCCAGCAGCAAGATTTCCAAAAACCTGCAGCAATCGGACAAGAAAAAGTCTGTATGTATGTCTGGACCCTGACGTGGTGCCAAGCACTTCATCACGTCGAAGACAGTTTTTATAAATGTGGACTTTGCTCTGGATTTCTGCGTACGCGCGCTTTACCATCAAATCTGTGTGTACGCACGCTTTATAAATGAGGCCCCAGATGTGACGCTAACCACATCAAAGAATTTTTTGAAAACCAAAGAGGATTTTTGCGTACGCACAGATTTGATCGTACAGTGTCCATACGCAAAAATCCATGGCCAAATCTTTATACGCTTTATAAATGAGGCCCATTGTGTCTGTAATATGTGAACATCTATTTTAAACTTTTGACACTTGTATAATCATGTTTTCTTCTAACAGCTTTAATTAAAAATGTATTAACCACAAAAGATGTTTTAATGTTTCAATTCATTTTATGATACAAATACAACATCTGATCAACTTTTGTCCACTAGTTGAATTAAAGGCACTGTCGTGTATTGCCAAGTAAGTTAATGTGCGTTTACAAGAAAATTGTCTTTATGTATTGAGGTGCATAACAATGACAGTAAAGTTAAATCAGGTAAAAAATCAAAAGACATTTACTGTATAGGCTATTAGTGCAGTATGTGCAAGTGAGGGATTTACATGACAAGAAAAATGACCAAGAAGTCGGGTTTTAGTGTCGCGTGAGTTTGTTATGTGTGCGTGACCACAGGAAGTGCTCAGTGTTGGATGTCGTAACCGTAGTAACTACTGCTGTTATGATGAAACTATGCAGGTGTGTTTGTGTGTATGTGGTTTTTATCTCGTTGCTTCACTCCAGGCCTCACTGTGACCCGCGAATAACGCGTTGTCGCACGCGTCGGGTCCTGAATTACAGTTACGCAAGTTTCCCTTTCGGCCACGCGGTCTCCGTGTAGAGGGGCAGGTTTTGACTTTTTCCCACCTCTGTGTGTAACTGTGTCGGCTGTCTCAGGAAGCTGCTTGGCCAGCGATGACACAGCATCAACTGTAGGTGTTTCCTGACAGAATGAGAGTCATGCAGTAAAACCTCATCAGATATCCACAGACGAACTCCCTTGACCTCTGACCTCACGTAACCACAGCTGCAGTGGGACAAACAGGCGATTTTCCAGCACGTTCCCATTCTCACGGTTCTGGTGTGGACCCGGACGGATCTTCCTAACACACCATTTTCCTTTTCTCCCTTTCAAACACTCGGCACTGCACTGCAGAATGAAAAATGTTTCTCGGAAAAAGCAAACCTCGGATGGAGAGACAGAATCACATCTGCGCCATTCAGACAGAAAAACACCTTCGTCCTAAGGCCTGTTTTAAAAAAATCATTTATAGATGGCTTCATCGTACGCACGCGCGCTGACACGATACACGTCTGGATCCGAACTTTTCTTCCGGTTTCTTTTTTTTAATGGTCTGACTAGTTTCTAAACAAATGCCTCGTCGAAAATAACAAATGTTTTGGTTTACTAGGTAATTTATGTGTTGTTTTTTTTGCTTGTTATATAAATAAATTACGTTTAAAGAACTTTGTTGTTATTTATTCTTTGCGGAGTTTACCGGAAGTTACGTGCGGACCACGACAGCCGCTTGTTTATGTTGTTACTGTTGAAACCGTCTATACTCAATTGATTACATAAGCAGCAGAGCTGCCACACATTTAAATCCATCTGATAGATCCGCATCCCAGTGGTGGTTTCCCAGACGAGGATTAATCCTGGTCACAGGCAAAAATTTTGAGCTGTCTAACGTAAAACAGACATGTAAAATATATCAGTACCATTTTTATAATCTCAAGATGCACACCAGTCATGTTTTTGTATGGTATGAAATGTGTTTAAAATGTCCTAGGCCTGGGGCCTCATTTATAAAATGCTGCGTAAAAACCATCCAACATTTGATCTTACGATCATTTAACAAAAATGCGTACGTGTGATTTATAAACCGAACGTACGTGCAGAAAACGCGCGTACCCCTTTCAAATGAACTTGAACTTGTGCGCGCAGTCAAGCTGTTTCAGATCTCCGCCTTTAAACGATGCATAATTTATGTCAGACATATAAAAGAGCGCTTGTCAATGTTTAAACCCAATTTCAAACAGAAAGAATAACTTATATTTCCAAAAACCTGCAGCAATCAGACAAGCAAAAGTTTGTACGTCTGCTCAGACCCTGACGTGACGCTAAGCACTTTTCCACGTCAAAGACAGTTTTTATAAATATGGACTTTGCCGTGGATTTTTGCCTACGCACACTTTACGATCAAATCTGTGCAAACGCCCACACGCTTTATAAATGAGGCCCCTGGTTTCACAGACAAGGCTTAGCTTAAGACAGGACTAGGCCTTATTTAAATTAAAATATTTAACTATCTTTTATAAACATACCTTAGAATATATATGTTTCTGGTGTATCTTGAGACAAGTTAATTTTAAAATCTGCAAAATGTAAAAATAATTTATTTAAAGAGCACCAATGGTCGGAGTCACGATTTTACATTTCCTTTGTTGTGTAAGTGTGTATTAGTTCATGTTAACGATATGCATAAGGTAAAAACCCCAAAGTAAACGATGACAAGTTTTTGTCTTCAAGGTAAATCTCTTTTCTTGGACTACAACAAACACACAGATTGTAGGAAACAGTTTAGTGATGTAGACAAGACCGACGTTATCATAATTCCTCCCGCTTCGGACTCACAGCCTGTAAGTTAATCTTTCAAACAAGGTAAGGAGCGTCACATTTCCTGCTGTCACAACGTACAGATTAGCTGGCCAATCAGGGACACAGAGCTGTGCGTTTCAGGAAGAGAGTGAAATCTGGAGCTACAAAAATGTACGGTATGTGGAATTTTTTTAACCATAAACCACATGAACACATAGTACTACACCAAATACACAAAATAACATTGTTTTTTAGCCATGAAATAGGTGCACTTTTAGTTGAGACAGCTCAAACATGCATCTTAGTCTTGGACTAGCCTGAAGCCTTGTCTGTGAAACTGGGGGCTAATACATCTAAGGCTCCCTGTCCCAAAGACCGCCACACAGTCATCAGTAATCCTTAGTTCTTCACGTCTGATTGATTCATAATGAAAATAAATGAATCACAATCAAAAGCTCAACAGCCGCTCATACAAACACATAAACCGGTGTCACAGCTTCAGGTTTATTCTCATTCAGTTCAGTTCATTCTGCAAACCACAACAAATCTACAACAGATGAAAACTAATCAAAACAAAAAGTCTTTTAAAGCCAACTGAAGGTATTTAATAAGATACAATGCTGTGAATAAGCCCATGTTATTTATATATCAAAATGATGTCAAGTTGTTTATTTATTCTCCATCTGAGTCTTTTTTCTAATATGTCAGCACTTCTGCCTGTGAGAGGAAATCAAATGCAGAACTAACAGACATGAAGAATCATATCAACACATGAACTATAGATCTGTGCTTTAACAACACGCCTGACGTCATCAGAGAGAAAATGTCAATTCACAGCACGATGTCTTGAAGAGTTTGTAAGAGTGAAGTGCTTTTGTCTGACTGGGTCGCTTTATGTTTAGTTGTTGTTGGTCATCGCTGGCAGTCACTTGCTGTGACCACCAGAATCTGTTCCTGAACTTTCTCCACAATCCCAGTGCTACCACATTTTCCCTCCTCGCCATCTGTGTCGCCATAACAACTGGATCCCGGCGACGCCGTCACGGAGTCTCTGTGGGGAAGGGTGGGACTGCAGGTTCGCACCTCACCAGCGGCGTCTTCTGTGCCATCCGTCGTTCTTTCACGCGGCCGAGCGCTCGCCTGGTCGTTCAGCAGCCTGACGAGGAAGTTAATGTACTTCATGGCCAGTCGCAAGATCTCGTTTTTGCTGAGTTTTTTGTCAGGCGGGTGAGTTGGGATGAGTTTGCGAAGTTCAGAAAAAGCCCCGTTTACGTTTTGCTGCCGCCAGCGTTCCCGACTATTAGTGAAAACACGACGAGCCAACTTTTGTGGAGGACCTGAAGAAGAACAACAGAAGACAACATGAGATCCTGCTTTACTGTACCACAGCAGAAGAATGTGAAGTCACTTGATGCATAAATTAATGTAAGATTATTCAAATGAAGAATAAAGGAATAAATTAACAAACCGACAAACTAAACAGATTTTGATTCTGATCGTATGAGTGACACTCAGAGACATTTTAAAACTGCCAATACACTTAAACCTAAGACAATCAAATGGCACCTTAAACACCACAACATCATCATCATCGTCTTGACCTCCCTGCTAAAAAAACAATAGAAACCATCACAGAAATTCTATTGCATTTAATGGCTTTAATGGGATTTTCAGGGTTCCCACACCTTAAGACCGGGATACACTGCACGATAATTGGCTGTCCCAGACGAAAGATTGCCATCGTGAAACTATCGTCGCGATTTCTGTGATCGTGGCTCTCCATCGGTGGTCCTATGTCGTACAATGAGAGAGGTTCAAAGACGGCCGTTTTCCCGGTCTTGCGTCCAAAGATAGCCTACGATAGTTTTCTGGCAGTGTCAGAAATTCAGCATGATCACCGCACAGTGTGTTTGATGCTACGACCTGCGCGTCGGTATTTGTTTACCACGAGCGCATGCTGGTGACATTGCGCAACGTGTGACGCAGCCGCCGAAGCTTCCGTGTCATCATCGTACAGTCTACATGCCTCTCGTACCCGAGTTTAAACGATACATGTCGCACAGTGTGATAAGGTAATGATCTTATAAGAGGACAAAAATCGTGCAGTGTATTCCGGGCTTTAGTTAACTTCAAATTCAAGGACCTTTCAAGGACTTTCCAGGTCCAATACCCTCAAATTCAAGGACTAAATGTGGGGACACATTTGAAGTGAGAGCAAGGTTACATCATGTTACCTTTTAAGATACATTGTTACAGATCCCTTTTGAGGGAACTCGCGCTGCATCACTGTGGTGACACTTTGGGGACGCCTCCAGGGGTAAGTGTGTCTGAATGTATATATCAAATTCAACCAATGGTGAGGCTTAACGACAAAGACAGGGTGACGCGGAGTCTGGCAATATTTCAGATAGTGATATACTTCCTAAGACGGCGTTACAGGGACGCAGGAAGTATGGCAAGAGAGACGCAGCGTCTCGTTCCCTTCTCAGGGAGCAACAGTTACGTACGTAACGCGAGATGTTTTCATGTGTCAAACACAATTATGCAAAAAAGCATTTTGGTATAAATCAACATTCACATACAGAAGATATAAGCATTTAAAGCCAACAGTTTAGCACGTGTGCTTAAAAAGTCTAGATTTTATGATATTATCCTACACTACACAGGGAATCATATATAATGTAATATTTTTTTCATAAAATAGAGTCAAGCACTTTCAATGACCTGTATCTATGTATGTTTATTTTCAAAAACTTCCCAAGGCCTTAAACGCCCACCCCAACCCCCCCCCCCCCCCCCAGATTCACAAACTTTCAAGGACCCGTGGAAACCCTAGATTTTTATTGGTTGTATTGGAAACTATAATGGTCTCTGTGGGTCTCTACCATGTGTTGGGTTCAATTGGTGGGGGCATTAAATCCTACTGGAATAATGCCCAAAACACATGGTTTAAATGGTAAAAGTTGATGATTCCTAATGGTATTTTAATGGAGACCAGTAGAATTTCTGTGATGTTTCTATTGTTATTTTTTTCAGCAGGGCTAAAACGCATCCTACACAGCAAATTTAGCAGAGTTAAAATTACGGTGTTAATGGAAATATAAAGAGTTCGGAGTTAATTTAACACTGGATTGAGTTAAAACTATTTTATTTAACTCTATAAAAATAAAGAGTTGGTGTCAAAACAGAGTGTTACCACTTTTTTTAAATAATCAACTCCTACAGTGTTTTGTTAGTGGAGTTTGTTTACTCCTAGAGTGTTAAATAGAGAAGACCTCCCCCTTTTTACAGCACACACTGAACCGTGTTTTTGGATGATGCAGTTCAAGCAGAAGCTCATCTCTTTCACTGTAAATGGTAAGTAAATGTTCAATAAATAAAATTTTGATCAATAATATTTGTGAGTTGTGAGGTGTTATGTTTTATATGCTGTTGGTGTCAAGTTTAACATTAAGTGTCGTGTTATTGTCATTATATGAATGCAGCAGTTGAGTTTAGGTCTTAGCCTCAGATGGAGCTATTCATACTCGTATAATGTTTTTGGGAGTTTTTTTTGTTGTTGTTGTTTTTTTGCTTTATATGCTGTTTAAGTTTAATATATATATTTTTAAATCCATTAATGTGTGCAGGAGATTTGCTTTGGGGACTTTAGAGGAGCACAGAAATAGGCCTACATGAAAATTTCTTCAGACGAAGAGCAATTTTATAACAAAGTGAGTATTTTGTGCAAAACATAAATTGTTTTTTTTGCATTTTGTATTGTTTTTTAATACTGAATGTTTCCCTTTTATTTTTGTTTCATTAACAGAAAAGTTCAATATCTAGTCCGAAGGTCTGACCGAGAATCATATCACCTCCTTACAGCTACTGGTTCATCATATTCTGCTGTTAATATGTGAAGACCAACATGGATTTTGGATTGAAATGAAGTCAAACTTGTTTGTATGAACTGAAGCATCCCATAAACTGTGTTTACTGTTGTTATACATTGGGAATGTGCTTTTTAGTTCGGATGTTAATATGTTAATTTAATGAACACTTAAATGCATGATACATTGAGGACAATTTTTCTGTCATAAATAAATGTTGATCATTAGTTTTAAAATGAGAATGATAGATTATACTGCTGTATTGTTACATTTAAAAAACTGTTTAAAATAAAGTTTTTTATCCCAAAAGTACCTTAATATGTTTATGTCTTTACATTTACCATAATAACACCATATTAAAAAATATAACACTACATTGGAGTTAACAAATTACACAGAGGGAGTTAATTTTTAACAAAAAAAAAATAATTAACACTAATTAGTGTAAATTTATAGTTAGATTTTTAACTCTGTATAGTGTCAATTGCTAACACTTTAAAAGCGTCAACATGCCAACACTTTCAAAAGTGTTAAAATAACTATATTGGGAGTGGACCCCATGAGACACTTTTAAAGTGTTGAAATTAACTCTTATAGAGTTATTCTGAGGTTCCAGATTTTGCTGTGTACTTTGAATCCTTTTTAACAATTCACAAAATAAATTCACCTTCATTTAGATCCAATTCAAAGTGTGTCGACGGCCGTCTCTTCATACGAGCGCTACTGAAGATCCCAAAGCCTCTAGACGGAGCAAGAAAAGAACTGAGGAGGAGAAATGAGCAGAAAAGATTAAGAAACGAATGGAGATGACTGAAGACACAAATCTATAAAAACACTTCAGGAGCTTCTGACACGATCGACAGACGTGACAATATCAGATCTGCTTTCATTAAACACTTCTGCGGCCTGCGATGCTCTAAGATGAAGGAGATGAAAGATCTCACGCCAGTTTTACACAAATTGAAGTTTTATTTAAGAAAATTCAGGAAGCACACTTTCAGATAACCAACCAATCAGTGCAAGAGGAAGCCAGTATATAAAGCCGTCTCTAACCCGCAACAAGTTTCACAGCATCCCTCCACCACCCCATCATCTCACTCTTGCCTGGTTTCTTTCCCAGTTAAGGACTCTGGGGGGCAAATTCTTACCAAAACAGAACGCATAATACACCAAAATGAATACACAAATTACTTTATTTTCATTTCATGTACATGTAAACTCATGAAGTCTCTCTAGGGAAGTCGCATCACTAGGCGGCCATGTTTGCAACGCCTCCAGGTTATTTAAGTCATACAAGACTAAAGTCCTATTTACTTGAAAAATCACATTTACACAACATATTTTTGACCAACAACCTGAAATCGACGACACCATTTTGGTTCTTGAATAGAAGCTAAAATGAGCTTGATAAAGTGTTTTTAGCGCATGCACACAGGTTGACTCTGAATAAAGCCTCAACCCCAGAGATTCATCAGTCTTTATTGATTGATGATTGATTTTTGACTGGAAGGCGGGACTTCTGGCACCAGAGCGGCCATATTGAGTGTTGCATTTTTAGTAATAGATTATAATTATATCCAATATCTTTGGTTTAACTTCGGCTTATCAAAAACAAAATCATAACTTTTTTGCTGGCAGCAGATGCTTAAACAAAGATCATACATATAGAGATTTTATAATGATTGTCCATGAATTAGAAATGAAGACTGTTTGTCAATTCATTATTTTAGGTACTTTTTTGTTAAAACGGCACCAGTAATTGAGTTACATGGAAATGAGCATCCAGAATCACTTCTGAAGGACAGTAGAGTTGTATTTAAAATGACATGAGGACGAGTAAATCTTGATTCTTGATGTCACTCACCTGTTGATGAAAGGGTGCGTCTGTAGAAATGGAGGGGGTAACAGGGCGGCCGCGGGTCCGGACAGCGAGGAAAGATGCGTCAGATGCAGTTCAGCGGGGCGGTGCGGGAGGGGGGGTGCTGGGTGCAGGGCCGTCAGCGGGGTGGCCAGCATGGGGGGTTTGCTGTGACCTAGACTGATGACGGGAATATTGGGGGGGAGAGGTGTCGAAGGTGAGGAAGAGATTTGGGCAGGGTCTGCTGACGACACGGGAGGGCTCTGCCGCCGAGGTGTCCCGGCCTTGGTCCGGGTCGGTTCGGTCTCTCCTCTGGGTGAGGTCGGTTCAGTACGATTCGCCGCATCATTAGCATCCGGAGGGCTCACGTGAGTTGGACCAATGAGCTGGATGACACGCGGGGAGTGAGGGGGTGAGGATGGAGATGAAGATTTCTCCATCATGACCCAAGACTGAAAAAACGTCCTGTGGTGACAGATGATCTCAGAGTCTTCTCATTGTGTTTCTGTATTAATGTCTCAAACATCTGCAAGTCTCTGATCAAACATTCAGTCACTTCTGTCTGGACCTGAAATGAGAGAACATTGGTTTTTGAAGTCTTGTTGTAATGCTGTAAATCTTCACACTGTTGCTATAAACAGGTGTCACTCCACTTCACACAATCCATAATAAAAGTTGGCATTAAATCTGTGTCATGTGTACACAACCAAACTGAATTATTAATTTTAAATGAGATTAAAAGTATATTCACAGAAATCATCTATCACAATTGATCGCCTGGAGAATCTCTCTCTCTCTCTCTCTCACACACACACACACACACACACACACACCAACAATAACAACAACAGTCGTGAAAGAATTCAAACAGATTCAACTCAATTATGTTTTCATTACATTGTAGTCAGTGTGTGTTTTTGTTTATTTAAGATCATGTTTTTATCATTTCTCAATTCTTCCCGTCTAGATATCAATACAGTCATTGATGCTCATAGAAACATAGCTGAAGAAAACTCATCACACACATAAATGATTCCTGAGTTGTTTAAAACACGCTTCTGCAATCGATTTCCTTTCACTGCTTCAGACATCGACTGCTGTTCCTCAACTCCAGATCCTCTTTTTCTTCAATGTAATGAACTTTCATGATAGCGAGCGACTCTTAAATGAATTCAGAGCAGCTGAAGTCGGCTCTTCTGTCACACAAACAAACACTTCATGATTTTATTGTTTGTGTTCGGAAGGTCAATTCATGCTCCTTCATTACAGACAGGAAATATCAAATATTTGACTCGTGTCACGTTTCATCCAAACATCTGAGTGATGTGTCATGCCAATCTTTAAGGTTTTAACATCAGAGGACAAACTCGCAGTCTAAAACAACTTTCAGGTTCTCTGTTTACGTTCAGCACAATCCCACATTTACACTTTCTATCAATGCTGTAAAATAATTCATCTGTAGGATTGTAACATGTTTTGTGCTGATGATTAATGAACAGATCAGATCAGGCATTATCAGTCGTGATCAATAACCGATCTGATCCGTGTGTGTGTGTGTGTGTGTG
Organism: Misgurnus anguillicaudatus; assembly: GCF_027580225.2. Taxonomy (NCBI): domain Eukaryota; kingdom Metazoa; phylum Chordata; class Actinopteri; order Cypriniformes; family Cobitidae; genus Misgurnus; species Misgurnus anguillicaudatus. Next base: position 26,676,691 of record NC_073344.2, on the reverse strand, counting down.
TGTGTGTGATCTGGTCACTCACCGGGTTTGTGGTCACTTTCTCTGGTGTACACATGCGACTTCATTTGTGTTGTCTGTCGATTGAGCACAACCTCCTTCTCTTCACTTCACTTCCTTCCCTATGAGCGATGTTCTGAAGCGATCAGAGAAGATCAGAGACGCACCGATGAACTCTGAACCACTGACACACCACTGCTAGATCTCTTTAAATAACACTGATGAACATGTGTCCACGCACCTGTCTGTCTGTCTGTCTGTCTGTCTGTCCATCTGTCTGTCCGTCTGCCCCTGGTGGACATAGTGCTCTAGTTGGCCACCAGTTGGGTTGATCTACTATGGGATGTAAGAGAGCAAGAGACACATACAGAAAGAGAGAGAGAGAAAGAGAGAGAGAGAGAGAGAGAGACAGACAGAAAGAGAGACAGGAGTTTTCCGCTCTCTGCTGGACAGGAGGATGTACTTGTACAATATGTTGATGCCTGATAAGACCCAACTAATGGCTGCAGACTTCAGATAAGAACCTCTCTCTCTCTCTCTCTCTCTCTCTCTCTCTCTCTCTCTCTCTCTCTCTCTCTCTCTCTCTCTCTCTCTCTCTCTCTCTCTCTCTCTGGTCAGTTGCAGGACTCAGTGAAGGATCTTGGATCACAACCAAAAGGAAGCACAACTTACATCACAATTGAATAACACTGTAAAAGCACTCTCACATACACACAGACACGCATGACACACACGCACACACACAACACGCACATGCGCACACACACACACACACACACGTGCACACACACACACACACACACACACACACACACACACACACACACACACACACACACACACACACACACACACACACATATATACACATACACACACACACACACATACACACATTTTTGCTTAAACATTTGTACTGTGGTAGGAGTTTTTTTTTAAAGATAATAATGTAATGTAGGTGCCGCTGTATGGTGAATAAGTCACGACTGAAGGGATTTGATGATTTAGCTGTAAGAACTAAACATTTAAATATATATTTATGTTTTTGTCCGATTAGTCAATTATGAAAATAATCATTAGTTGCAGCTCTTAGTCATTACAAAATTATATTTGATTACCAAAGCTGTGTGTGTGCGCGTGCGTGTGTGTGCACGTGTCTGTGTGTGTGTGTGTGTGTGTGTGTGTGTCTGTGTGTGTGTGTGTGTGTAGCAGCTGTGATACAGTTGAGTGGCTGCAGTTTGTCATCATGTTAGTAGTGATCAGAGTCTCAGTGTTAAATAAAGACACAGATCTTCTCTCTCATTCACTTTGTGGTTAAAACTGTTTCCATAAATATTACACAACCTTCAGTCAGATACACAACTGAACATTGTGTTAAACAGTAAATGTGTTCTCTATTTAAACAGTAGTTCTTGAATGTCTCAATAATAATAATAATAATAATAATAATAATAATAATAATAATAATAATAATAATAATAATAATAATAATAAAAGTTTGTTTTCTCTAGCTGTCATTGTAAAAACATCATTCAAAACACTTCTATTAGAAGTAATTGTGATTTTTTTCCCCAATCCTTTAAAATGGCAGAATCGACACATTTCTGTTCTGACACAAACTGACAGTAAATCTAGCAGTCAATGTTTCACAAGAGGAAGAAATCAGAACGATTGTTTGAGACGCCCGCTCATTGTCTCTACAAACACATTCAACAACAAAGCAGAAAGTGTTTACATGATACGAACATGAACTTTTCAGCAGTGTCAATGATCGAACTTCAAAGGAAAGGACGCAGGAGACAATTAACATCAAGTGTGTGTGTGTGTGTGTGTGTGTGTGTGTGTGTGTGTGTGTGTGTGTGTGTGTGTGTGTGTGTGTGTGTGTGTCTCTGGTTTCTCTTCATCAATGGTGTTTGTTAAGACATCACTTTCACTGTTACTCATAGCAACTTAAACAAGACGGAGATTAAATAACACTTCCAGATAATCAGATACACAATATTCACCTGACTAACAATACAACAGATCTGAGCCATGACTGATACAGGTGTAAACTGATACCAAACAAACACACAGGTGGAGTCTAAATACCCACACTTGAGGTCTTGGTCACTGGAGAGCGTGTGCACGCCACGAGAAGTAAGTGTGCAAGACTGTCTCATGTCTTAAAACTGGCAGTGTAGTGCCCTTAACTCCCTAAATATCCCTGAATGTAAATCGTGAGACTTTTGCCCGAGATGTCACAGAAACATTTAATTGTAAGTTAATAAATGTATTTTACATATTTGGGTAGTAAAACAGAAATTGTTGAACATTGTATTGGTGCAAACATTGTTACGTATTTTGTAAAAAAAAATGTGCACCTGCTTTTATCACATAACTATAAATAACATTAAATGTTTCGCTTATTTAGGGATAATTCAATTCAATTTTATTTATATAGCACTTTTCACAATTGTTTATTTAATAAAAGCAGTAGACAACAGATAAATCACAGGACAACATAGCAAAATACAGCGGTTAAGATTAAACCGTACGATCGGCGTAGTAATAATGTAACGCATGTGTAACGTAATGTAGTTCTAAGTGAAGATAATGTCAGTTGAAAATAAAACCCCTAGGAGAAAAACCCCGTAGGGAAAAGTCCTTGGGAGAAAAAAACTCTTGAGAGAGAGAGACAGACATAGCTGATGATATACTTTTAGATTGAGTACTATATTATTAAAATGTTTGTGAATTAAAGTTTTTATAATTTAAATTAAAAGTTGTTGCTGGATGAACCATTAAAAAAAGATTTAAAAAAATGTAATAATAAAGGGAAGCGGTCAGTTGTCCAGTAGATCAGAGGTGAGATGACGGCAGCAGGAGCTGGGTCTGTTAGGGCCGATTCACACCGGCTGCGTGGCGTGTGCATCTCAGCTGCGTGGCGTGTCCGTTTTTATTTAGGCTCCCATGTTAGCAGGTTTGACAGTTCACACCGCCTGCATGACACGCACGTCTCAGCAAAACGCGTGCATGCTAGGAATAGGATCGACACCTATTTTTCACGCCACACGCAAGCGTCTTGGAAGCGTTTCCAGGCAAAATATATGTCACCTATAGCAACATCAGCGCGTCAGCGATGCATCAGGCATGCTTCTGGTATGTACAGACACAGAAAACGCGACGCAGTTGCCAAGCAACTGACATGCAACAGATACGCCACGCAGCCGGTGTGTATCGGCCCTTAGTCTTAGTGTCCTTGGGTTCAAGGATGAGACAGAGAAACAAAATCCTACTATAGCGTAGGGGCTGATTGTATGTAATGCAAGTGTCATACAGTATAGTGGATGAAAGTATTCTAATCTAAGTTCAGCAAATCTTCACTTCAGAGTGTTTATTTTATTTAAAGAAAACCCTAGAATATATATTTAAAAAAAAAATGATTTTGGTGCAAATTGCTGCCACTCCTTGGATTGACATTTTTACACTTGCTAAGTGTCCCATCAGGTGAATAATCCTACATGCACGCTTGGGATCTTCACGCCCACTAGAACACTCGAGCAAAATACAGGAAATACATCATGTAAGTAGTCAAGTGGTCAAGTGCAAAGACCGCAAGTGTGAGTATTAGGACGCAGCCACAACCACATCTCTCTGCATCCCAGACAACAATCAGAGGACCTGTCAATCAAACACTGCACCAGTTTAAAATAAATCTGGATAAATGAGAGCTCAAGACACAACTTCAGTATGTAAGAACATACAGTGACACTCATTGTGTTCAGTTTACACTGAAATTTAACAATTCAAGCATTACAATGAGAAACACAAGTCAACATCCAGTAACAGCATGTATGACACATACAAGACACTGCATGATACGGCTTCATCTGACCTGAACACCTGCCTCAGATATGAATGATGTCTGATGCAAACAGTCAGTACTCAAACTACATTCAATTAACACAGACCTGCAAAACCTTTCAATCCTGTTTCAAATATCTTAAAGAATTTAAACTGTAGTGTATTAGCGGACATTATTTGTGTTTCTCTGTAACTCACAGATATCATCTCACTCGCTCGCTCACACCTGCTTGTATGACTAAATTTATTCTTCATGCGCGGCTGCTCTTGCAGAAAACACAGAGAGTCACACGTTTATAAACTTTTGGCACAAATAAACTGATCAAGAGCGCCGCTGTCATTCATTTAATGAGAAAATACAATAAAAATACACTCAACACTGTCAGTCAATAGAAATAAACTGATTCTGTGCATGTGTGTGTGTGTGTGTGTGTGTGTGTGTGTGTGTGTGTGTGTGTGTTGTCAAGCTCTCAGTACCCAGGATGCACCTGGAGCAGCAGAGGGAAGACGACAGGGACAGCTGTTTCCCGTCCACACTTCCTGTTTCAGCACACGGGGTGGGGAGGGTTTATAGGGGGACCGTCGGCCATTTTCCAAACAGGATATATCTGCCACGGTCACAGGTGTGAGCACACGAACGATTATTCATAAGTCATTTCTTAATACGCTGTAAAGGGGCCACCGGGTTTCCGATTGAAAGGGTGAGGCTGATGGGAAGGGACCAGGGCCCAAATTCTCGATATAATCTGCCTGCCTCTTATATCTTCAGATGTAAACATAGTGCACGAGGACTCACGTGGAATGCCATCACCGCTAAAGGTTTTCATTTTTCCCATACGGCAAAAAATATATTTAGCAAAAAATGGCCAAATCATATATTTGTTGAAATATACTTTGGAATATGTTTACATTTTTACACTGATATATTTTTGCCATTTTTTTAGCCCTCCATATATTGCATTTCAATAAAATATTCACGTCGCATTGGAAGAAAAACGTACTGTTTATGTTACGAACCTGTAAACATAACAGTTTTTAAAAGGTTAAAATTAAATATATTTTCAACTTCTAAAATACAGTTTATAAAATTAACTTGCATTTAGCATATATTTCAAATTTATACCTTGGGTCTGCTGAATGCTGTATTCTGATTGGCTGAGAAATGTTCCATGAGTATGCATTATTTTTAGATAACCGCACACTTAACTTGTCAAATGTCTTAAAAATAGAGCAATGTTTGTGGTAACTGTGGTATAAGAGGAATAATTGCCTCCGGTCCTTTGAATTATTTGAAAATAATGCACACCTGCTGTGTAACGGATTACCACCTTGGGGGTGCATTATTTTCTTATAATTCAATGGCCCATCGTCAATTATTATTAAGAAAAAATCCATATGGGATGTAAAATTAGAAATGCATTTGCTTGACCTTGATATAAATCTTAAAATATGAAGGTTAAAACTAAATATATTTCCAAATTCAAAAATATATTCAATTGCGCATTACATTCTACAAAATGTATTTTGTAGCATATAGCATTTACATAAAATGTATATTTTTTGCCATATGGGTTTATTAGACAACACAATCATAACTCACTCATTGTTTCACTATTCTACTGAAGTTATTTCATTTCTATTGATTTGATATCAGACAAATAATCTTTTCTATCCCATAACAATCACAGACAAACATGGATATCATTAAACTGGAAGATGATGATTTTTATAGTGAGGTGTTTCTCAACAGTGAAGACAAACCTGAACACATGGACAATATTCATCAATCATCTGTTTTACATCAGATGCATAAAGTTTTCTCTTTACCACATAAAGCAAAACCAAACAGGCCCAAGATCAGCAGAACAAACTCAAGCGTGGACTGTCTACAAACAATCATGTGAGTAGATCAATCTCAATGACAGATCTGAATCCTCTTTTAAGACTGGACATTTGCTGTTACAGTTTTTCTGAATTGCTAAAACACTAAAGCCCTATTCCTGAACTAAATTGCCAGTGGCCTAAACCCATTTGTCAAATCAAATCAAGCCACAACTAAACCAACATAGAGTTTACAGCGGTGTTGTTGTGTGTTTATGCCAACAATGAATCAGGGAGGAAGAGTATGATGAAGATGTGCAGGATGCTTTTCATTAAAGGATACAAGTGCTGCTACAGACATTCAAAGCTTAATATTACTTGCAGTAAGTACTTTAATACTTAAAGTATATTCACTGAAGTAACTTTTATAGTAAGTGTGTTATTATACACAAACATGTATTTTTCAGTATGCAGATGTTGTGGATGTTGTGCATTTTTTGATGAACCATGTAGTTCTGGTCTGGTTTAGTCTGGATCTGAAAGTATTGTTTGATTATTGGCACAGATGAAAGGTTTTGAGGAGATTGTTTATTTTTTACCAACAGAATCAGAGTTTCTGTGAATGATTAGACTTTTGTGTTTAGTGGGCAGTAGTTTCAAGAAATGTGTTTTGTAGTAAATACAGTAAAATGTATCTTCCAGTAAGTATATTGCTTATAAAAGGTCTACACACTCCTGGTAAAATTGCAGGTTTTTGTGATGTATCAAATTAAACCAATAGGAATCTTGTCAGACTCTGTTCCACCTTTATTGTAAAATTCCAAACTATATATTAAAGCAACACTATGTAGTTTTTTTACCTTTAAATAATATCTCTAAAATTATTTCAGTGATAGAACAACTTTTAACTGGACAAATTGTATTGTTGCTGCAACCTGAGCAGCCTCCTAGCTGCTACAAGCACACTCTGAAAGTGTCGATGGAGGGTAGAGCACACAGCCCCGCCCCTCCCCCTGTCTGCATAAGAGTGTCTGATAGCAGGAACTGTTGCTCTTTTCAACCACATGGGGGAGCTGTAAGTCATTTTTACATGGAAACTACATATTGTTATTCCCTTTAAAGCAACACTAAGAATCACTTTGGGGTGAAAAAGGCCAAGTAAAAATTGTACAGTAACCAGGTTGCATAAGTGTGCACATACCTAAACTAATACTTACTAAAAGCACCTTTAGATTTGATCACAGGATTCAATCTTAATGTAAGAGTCAATTAGTTTCACACATTTCCTTGCAAAAGCATTCAAACTCTGTCAAAATGGTTGGGTGTCTCCTGTGCACCCTTCATATCATCCAACAGATTTTTGATGGGATTTAGATCTGGACTCTTGTTCTGCCAATCCAAAACCTTGATCTTTTTTTAGCCATTTCTTTGTTGATTGGATGTGTGCTTTGTGTCAATGAAACTCCTCTTCATCTTTAAGGATTATTCCACTTTCATAAAAATAAAATCCTGAATTTCCTTACCATGTCATCAAGATGTTTGTGTCCTTCTATCAGTCGAGAAGAAATAAGGTTTTTTGAGGAAAACATTTCAGGATATTTCTCCATATAGTGGACTTTAGTGGACCTCAACAGTTTGTAGTTTCAATGCAGCTTCAAAGGATCTAAACGATCCCAACCGAGACATTAGGGTCTTATCTAAATAAACCATCATCATTTTCGACAAGAACTTCTCATCTTGAACTAGCCATGTGATACCAGCGCGACCTCACGCATTTGCATAATCACGTGGAAAGGTTACGCGTTACATATGTGAAATGTAATTAGCAACAACATCTGAACGCTCCTCTTTGTCCACACTTGTAAACACTGGAGCGGTAGTTTCACATACATCATGAATGACCTTTAAATATGATGAGGTAATACACACAGCTGGTGCAAGCCCAAAAAAACAATGGTTTTGCTAGATAAGACTCTTATGTCTCGTTTGGGATCGTTTAGATCCTTTGAAGCTGCATTAAACTGTTGAGGTCCACTAAAGCCCACTTTATGGTGAAAAATCCTGGAATGTTTTCCTAAAAAAAAAAAATAATTTCTTCTTGACTGAACAAAGAAAACATAAACATTTTGAATGACATGGGGTGAGTAAATTATGGAGATTTCATTTTTTTGACTACAGTATTTGGAGTTATTCATTATTCAATCCACCCTGATGAAAGCTTGATGTCCAGCTAAAGATGAAGCAGATCCTGATGCTGTCACCTCCATGTTTTACTGTGGGTATGCTCTTCTTTTGGTGATATGCTGTGGGTTTTTTTTTTTGCACCAGCACCAAACATATCTTTTGGTATTACGGCCAAAGACTATAATACATTATTACACGTGGTTTTGGGAGACAGAAATCCCTCCTGATTGATTTTTCAACAATGAGCTCCTGTACCTGCTGAGTAAGCTCTCTGTGGCCCATGGCTTTTTCATTTGGATGTTACCAAACTGATGTCAGAAAAAATCCTTTATGACCAGTGACACTTTATTAAAGGTTAATCTGTCATTTTAATGTATGACACTAATTCATATTTAACTTAAGTCTGAATGTGTTTGGTTGATTCTGATTACAGCCACAATCCCTTTTATAAAAGGATGTGCACACTACGCAGTCAGGTTATTGTAAGTTTTTATTGTTTTTTCCCTAAATGATTCTTATTGTTATTCACTTTAATAGGTTGCAATTTCTGACATTATTCAAGTTCTGACATTATTCATCTTAATTTTATTTTTAAATCAGACAAACCTGCATTTTAAGGGTGTGTAGACATTTCATATGCTCTGTAAATGTTTTAGCAAATTGTGAAAAACTGTAAAAGGTGTTTGCTATACAAATACTTATGAAACAACCATCTTTGGTCTGGTACCGTTTGTTTTATTCAGCAACACTTGGTGTTTTTCTGTGTGATAACAGCACATAATGACCTCTACATAAGGCCAAAGGAATTGATTTAATAATGTGCATGAAAATGACTTTTAGGACAGTGAAACAAACTACAATCCAAAGCATTTGATATCAGCATTTTAAAGCAACAATATAATAATGCATTAAAGCACAGAACACTCAGACGTGAGACAGTTAACAAACAAAAACATATCAATTCACAAAGTTACATAAATAAGTTAACAAGCACTGGTCATGTACAGAGGACAGAGTTAAATACTTTCAACCGTTACATCCATTCAATCGGTTTGTTCACAACACAAAACGAATAAACCTGAGTGTATCATCACAGGACTACGAGATATCACATCAAACCACACGTCAGTTTAGATGAAGCTGTATAATAATGTCACGTAACAGATTTACCTGAGACACGACCCCATAAAGACTTAACGTGACTAAAACCCAGTCACTGACCTGAGAGATTATCAGAGCCGGCGTCCTACCAGCTGCTGGATTTCTGCTGTGAGTTTAGTCTGAGAACATCGCCGCATTTCAAACACTTTGAGTTGCTCTTCGCGTCTTTCTTAGGAATGTTCCAGCAGTGATGACATCGCACGCGATATTTCTTGTACCTGCAAAAAACCAAGAGAGCACCGAGCTTCTGCTGGAGATCATCCTGAACTTTACTCAAACACACCTGAACTATCACCTAAACAAGTTCACTCTGACGGGAAACAGGACTGATAACTTCTACTGGCACCAGGCCTCATAATATTTGTAATATTTCCTATGAAAGCAAATAAGCTGAGCGAGTTTAAACAGAGTCGACTCACCTGATCCCACAGGCGTTACACAGAGGAGTCCCATCTTCAGCATCTCTCCACAGAGGAGTCTTCCTCGTGAGGCAGGACGCACACATTTTACTTCCTGATAAACAAACACGTTCATAATCCCTCACGTTCTACTACACACTACACTCAATGTCTTTATGATGAATAAATGCTTGTAAGTGGATCTTTACATTCATCTATATGACTTCTGTTTAAGTACACTAAAAGAACTACAAGTGATGCTCGATACATCTATATCAGTGTGAGAGGAGAGCGTCCTCTGCTGGTTGCATCTGGTACTGACTGGACAATCCACACGAGTCGCTTTCCTCCTCGGAGCTGCTGGTCCTCTGAGAAGTTTGGAAAGATCTGCACCGACCGCTCCTCGTTCTTCTGATGCGTCTGATCTCCTCACTGAGAAAAACAGGAGACAAGTAAACAATACTTGCAACAAACTAGCAGCTAAGACAGTGAAATGAATATGGAAAGTGGGAATGTGTGGTTCACCTGCAGTTTGAGGTTATAACCAGTCTGCACTCATCCGTGCTAGCGTCCAGTTCTGGGTGCATGCTGAACGTGACGCCCAGCACATCAGGATCATGCGGGTCGGGGCTCCGGGCGGGATGAGGCTGCTTTCTCTGCGTCCGCCTGCAGGGCCACTGGGACGGTGCCTCCTTGACGTCTCGCTGCTCTCCCGGTTCCTCGTCCAAACTCTCCTCAAGATTATTATTGACATCGGCGGACTGCGATAAACCCCGTCGGCTTTTGTAAGCATTCACCGCAAGCCACGCATTCTCATCATCTCGTTCAGACACTAGACAGGATGTGAAATCGACGGGGCAGATGGCCGAGTCTGTGCCCACAGAAGGGGCGACAAGATCACTGCTGTGCATCTCGTCTCTGGACACGATAGGCATCACAGATGGGTTTTCTCTCAAACGGTTTTCATTCCCCTTGCTCATACAGATGTTTTCTGCTGCGTTGCTCATGATGAGCTCAGCGAGACCATCAGGTTCTTTCATTTCCTCTTCCTCGCTCCCATCCGAGAGGTCATTTGTAGGCCGGGTACCATAGAGCACAGCAGCGTCAGGCGGGCCAGAGGCCGAAGCGTAACAGCAAGAGTGAGAAACGGCAAAGGGAACGGTCTCCGTAGTGCCCAAGGAGTCTGTTTTGGTCTCCTCTTCATCTCCACAGCCAGCGCGCAGCAACCACTCGCACTGTTGGTTTATCAGACGCATCACCTCCCATGCATTGCTGCTAACGGACTCACGCATTATAGAGAAAGATCCGGTGAACTCTGACGAAGAACTGCAGCTGGGCTCTTTATGGACGCTGCGGGACGCGTCTCCATGTGGCGCTGAGGAAGGCAACCCATGGTCACCTGCAGGCGCAGCGAGTTTAGTGGCCTCCTGAAGCAGGTAGAGGATTGAGGACTGCGTGACCTCCTGATGCTGCTGCGTGTCTTCTGTAAGGTCCTGTGCAGCATGCAGATTAGAGCTCATATCTTACTCTGAAAGAAGCAGAAGAAAACCTTTAGCTTCACTGAAGCTTTGTGAACTGGGGTTCAATAAAAAAAATCTGTGGGCATTAGCTGTACTGCAGGGGAGCAATGGCTCAGGCCAAAACATATCCATAACAGCAGAAAGTTGTCCTAAGACAAGAACGGGTATTGGTTTTAAGGCAACTTTTATGAAATGTTTTGATCCACTTCAAATGTACAGTGTTAAGGATTTACAGTACATTTGTAAAAATTAGAGGTTAGCATTTCACATAATATTTATCCAGATACTCTTTTTACTCTTAAGACCAAAAATACAAAAAGAGCTGTAACCCTCTGAAGTTTGAGATGCTCTACATTAAAGAGTATTGTATCATGTAAACAGTATTAAACATCACTTTGGTTGATTATTGTTTAATATTTAAGAACGCTTGATGTTGATCTAATGTTGTCAAATAATCACAACAATAAAGTGACATTCTTGCCGCTATTGTTTATTAACCTTGACATTCAACAATTATTAAAACACATAGCAAAATAAAAGTAATTTAAAAAGTATATTAATTCATATTATTTTCCACAGAGAGAGAGAGAGAGAGAGAGAGAGAGAGAGAGAATGTCATTAATGTAACAGATTTTCTCTCAGGCGACGCTACAATGTATCAGCTGAATTTGCCGCGCCCTGCACGCGCATCGTCAAACACACACTCACTACAACGACACAATACATGTAGATATAAAAACAAACTCACCACAATAGAAAGAGTTGGTGGAAAACTTTCACAAACAATCTTCTCATTTCACGCTGAGGACCGCTACAGGTCAGGTCACGTGACGTCACGCACACAGGTGTCGTGAATCTGCGTCGCTCACTAAAGCCTTCACAGCTCACATCTCGCGGCTTTCATATTAATATTAATTTATAGTCTTTAACACGATTTTTTTTACACAAGTTGACTAGAAAATGGATAACAGGTAGCCAACACTTTTAAATTAACTTAATGTAAATAAACTCTTATATTTGCTGTTATGCTAATAATTGGATAATTTCACAATAAATGTTATAAAACATAAATGTTATAAAATGTAAAAGATGAGAGTGTATGATGTAATATCAATAACAAAATTATCTTTAAAAAATCTATTTCATCTGTATACAGAAGTTGCAGTTCAGCTGAGCAGAGACGAGAGAAGATATCAAGAGTGTTTAGGGTTGAAGAATCCTAAGAATCACAGCTGTCATTTATCCCCATAAATCAAAGAGACAGAATTACACAAACATGCATATTCATGAGCAAAAATCACTTTGATATTGTGGAATGTGCTTTGGTTTATCTTATACAACCTACATTATCAGCCTATAATACAACCTCATAATTTCTCAAAAACAAAACACAAAAAATGTTTTGAAGGACATTCTTGTTACAGTTCTAGACAAATACTTAAAATGTAAATTTGTTGTTTATATTCAATAAAGTTTTCCTAATCTGTATATTTTTATTTATTTTAAAATACTTGTTTTAAATACAACAAAACCATACACTTCATTAAATGAATATCGCATCAATAAGTGCATCAACATTACAGTAGGCCTGTGAGATATTGTGGGGAAACTGTATATTGTGATGTAAGAAATACTGGATGACTTCACCAGATGACTTATAAAAGCTTAGTTTAAGAGGAATTGACTTCTGCCTTGCATTTTTGGTACAGAAGTCTGTGATTTCCCTCTGCCATCTGAAACCTTTTTTATATGGAGCGGTTTCCCAGACAGGGATTAGCGTAAAACAGGCCTAGGGCTTAGTTAAATTAGGAAATATAACTTGTTTTAACAAACATGCCTTACTAAAAACATTACTTGTGTGCATTTTAAGGCAAACCAAAGGGCAATGATGTATTTTAAGATATGTCAGTGCAAGATGTTTTCAGTTTGGACAGCTCGTACATTTATTTTAGTCTAGGACTAGTCTAATCCCTGTCTGGGAAACCAACCCAAGTGTACCACTGGCAAAGAGCTCCAAAATAGTGTTGCTTTGAAAAATAATGCTCTGTATGTTCTGTGATGTGATTAATGCAGATCAATGCACTGTAATATTGATGCTGAAGCGATATATTGTGCAGCTATAACTTACAGTGATGTTGTTTGTTAATATTGAAAATAAAGGGTTTAAAAACAGGCATTGTTTTCTTTATGTAAACATATACAAACAATTTTATTTTTACAAAATAAAATGAAATCTCTGTGGTCGGTAAACAGGATAAAAATATGTTGCAATCTGTAAAAGAGACACACAGAAAATATTTAACAGAACATAGCAGCTCTTCCGTTGAAATGTTCATCAATTTAATTCAACTAAAGCTCAAGGACACTAGAAACAGATGAAGGAAAATCTCAGATCACACTTCCCAGAATTCCTTCACCGATAGAAACTGATGCTTGACTGTCAACTTGCACTGAGCTTCAGTTTCTGTCCTACAGACCGATCGACCTTTATTATCTTTGTAAGGAATTCTGCTGTAATTGTTTAGCGCAGGTATCCCATAACGCTTGGCACCCGGTAACACTGGTCAGCACAGCGCTCAGTGAGGTTTGGGAATGTGACCGTCCACGTAAAAGTTGCGCGTGACCTTGGGCAGAGTCAGCTCAATGCCGTCCAGTTCAGGGGTGAGAACGATCTGACAACCCAGACGAGAATTCTCCTGCAGCATCGGAGCCATGTCCAGCATATCATCCTCTCTACAGTACAGATCACACGAAGATGGACTTTAAAGTCAAATCATGACTCGATGTAAAACAACACCGGACTGAAACTTTACCTTTCCTCAGGTTCTGGAAGTTTATCATAGTATTCGCTCTTGACGTACACGTGACACGTCGAGCACGCTAAAGAGGCTTCGCACGCTCCTGAAAAACGTAAGCGGTGACTTTAAAACAGCATGAAAGATAAAATACATCAAATGCACACAGTGTGATGGTTAAAGCTCACCCTCAAGATCAATGCCATGTTTATGAGCCAAGTGAAGAACGTTATCTCCAACCTTTCCCTTGACTTGAATCCTCTGTCCAGATCGGTCGATATATACAACATTAATACTAAAAAAACATCAGAATAGCATCGCTTAAATACACTTCACCTTATTTCAACAATCAGGTAAGAATCACAAGCTTGACTTTTTTATGTGACTCTGTGCAGTGGCTGGTTGCATAAAACTTTAAGACTAGTCTTAAAAGTTAGTCAGTCAATTTTTTTCTTCAAGACTGATTATAACTGTTTTAAGTATGTTACATAGAAAGGTAGATCGGTCTAATTTAAATCCAAATAATAAGACTGATTAGCCCCAACTAATTGCTAGTTAGTCAGAATCATTCTTAAGACGCAGTCTTATTGTCACGGCTATGTTTATGCAACCGGCCACTGATTGTACGAAAGTTAGAACTGAAATCTCACCCATGTTCGTCAGTCTCGTCCTCGGGTGAGCTGCTGTTCTCCTGACAGACACCTGACACAAACAAACAAACAAACAACAGCGATAAAACACAACAACATCATCTGTCAGGAGGACAAATGCTTAACTTAGTTAACTTATCATCAGATTAACCCTGAACTCTGGGTTGATTAAAGGTATGGTAACAGATCTGGGCTACGTTCCCCGAAACCTTCTTAGCTCTACGTCGTTCTTAAGTTGTACCTTTTCGTTAATACGTGTTTCCCGAAACGTTCTTAGTTACGTATCACTTCTGTAAGTCATTCGTTCGGAAGGTTGGTCTGGAGCACTCTTGGCTATATCTTATCCCACTTGACTCCGCTAGGGGCCATGACTGTGATAAAAGCTTGTGTAGATTGCAGTCTATATAACTAAATATCTGTAAAAAAAAAAAGTTGAAGTACACTCCGTGTTAATTTAGGCATTTTTTATTTATTTAAAGAATAAAACATTCACATAATTAGACATTATTACACTGATGGTTGTTAGATTTTTCATATTTTTTTCCAAAGGAACATCAGCTTCAAACTATTATTACAGGCTAAAGAAACTATTAAAAGAAGAGTTTGTGTGGAGGAGTTGGTGAAACTATGGCAGGCAGCTACACAGCAAATCTTACTATTTCATTTGTGCATTTTTAAATCCATTAAATCTTTAGTTTACCGGCTATTTTAGCTGCAATAAAACAAATCAAGTAAAATCGCATGCCACGGGAACACATTCATCACCAAATCATAATTGTTGATTTTCCTAAATTTTATTATTGATGTTAAGTCAACTTTGCATCAAAGTTTTTAATGTTTTCTAACTTTGAGGCAGCTGCATGCCATATTCTTTATAAACACTCAAAAGAAACTGCTCCACTTGATTATTGCTTGTATAAGGTTAACAAATTTTCCACATTAAAACTAATTAAAGCTAAAATCTAAAACAATCATAATATATATTTACATATCATATAATATATATTGTTATGTTATATTTAAGGTAAACAGACAGGCGCGGCTCCAGAAATGCGTCCATTAAGCGTTATCCGCATTGTAAACATCCAGTGTCCAAGCACAATAAACGCGTGAACTCATGAACAACAATTTGTTTTTATATATTTTAAGTGTAATGCCAAGCCAGGTGACTTGCACGACCCACCTTATTCCCCTGTGCAACGCATTTATTGGGAACGCTAATATAAATTATCCTTTAAAGTGAAGGAATAATGGATGCATTGGAGCAGTTTATGCATGATACGTTTGGACATGAAGTTGCGGGTTTTGCATGTGTTTGATATAAAATAAAATATACAAGGTTTATATGAAGAGTTTTGTTGCAAAACGAGATAAATCATTTTTTTTTTACATTTTTGTCAAAACATGTTTAATATTATGTTATCATGTTATTAATTTGTTTTATGGTGCTACTTAGCTGTATTTTTTAAGTTATGAAGGTTTAAATCAAAACAAACCAACTGCAGTTGAATTGAAATTAATTGGAATGCACAACCAAAAAACGAGATTTCTGAACAATTAAAAAAACGGTCATTATCTCGTTTTGCAACGAAACTCTTCATATTTAGTTGTTTGCAATTTGAAATATTTTTACCAGATATTCCTAATAAATGTAACTTGAACTATTTCTGAAATGTTTCTTTAATAAATAACACCGCTCTCTCATAACGCAGCAAAGTACCTATTACATAAGTTGAACAATTGATTGTCGAGCAATCGATATCAACCTATTCAGCACCATCACCATGGACAGCACCTGGTAACGTCATACGTAAGAAAGTATACCTTAAGAACCCGCTAAGGTACAGTTCGGGAAACAACTAACCCTAACCCTAACTAGAAAAGTTATACCTGTAGTTAAGGTTTAACTTAAGAGTCTTCGTAGTGCGCTAAGAGACAACGTTATCGGGAAACGCAACCCTGATCCTAAAACATTTTTAGTTATGCTGGTTAAAAGTCTCCTCACATCCTGATAGCAATTACTGTGTTAAGTTGTTTAAATGTATTTGTAGAAATTTATGTCATCTGTGAAAGGTGTAGGACCAAAAATGTTCAACCAATCATAGACTTCGGTCCGAACGGACGTTGCCTTTTATGTCTCTCAAACGTAAGCGTAATTTAAATGCCACCGCGCAGCCTGTTCACGCAGACACCAAACGTTATCGGCGCGTTCACGTGCGCTCACCTCCTGCCTGTAAACAGTGAGAACAGCAAACTTTTCTGCTGAATTGACAACCTACACAGGAGGCACAAAACGAAAGACATCTTTTATAACAACAACAGCAAAAACTGCCTGGATCAGCAAATAGCAAAACCCAAATTAACATCTGTAACTTTACTGCTTTACCACGAGATGAAACAGCTGCAGGAGGCAAAGAGTCTGAAAGGGTCGTTGAACTGTTTATTTTGGTAAGGTAGGTACGCGAAATGTTTGTATTGAGATGGATTCAGATATTCTACTTTGATGAAACATTGTGTTGCTTATGAAATTTGTGGTCGTTTACAATTAGTGTAACGATATAGTTACTACGTCTACACAACCAAACGTGTGCTTAAACTAATTCTGATGTAAACTACTTGTTTATGTTGGTTATTTTGGAAGTGTTGTTCACTTTGTACTGCAAAGTTTTCTCACTGGTGAATGAGACATGAGATGTGACCGTCTGATCTGTGCGTGTTCATGTGTTTTGAAAAAGGCGTGACTTTGGATGGCGATTTGACTTGAGGGTGGGATCGGGATTTCATTGCTAGGCGGCTACGGTTCGCATTTTTCAAAATGTGATCGCCTACCTTTAACCCAAAACTTGTTTACTCTGGGTATGTCGTTCCAAAACACAGTTTAAGAGTTAGTTCAGTCAACCCGCTGAAAGTAACCCAGAGTTAACGCACGCTCACATTAAAAAAATAAACCAGAGGTGCCCAAACTAGGGCATAATGACCTTCCATTAGACTCGTCATGCCATGTGAGATAAGGAAAAACGCCATTGACGCAGATGTTCATATTTCGAATTAATCATTTTCTAAAATGGAACATTTTTTTGTTTTAATTGTATATTACAAAAATGTAAATTGAAATCAAATGCACGGAATTAAAGTAAATAAATGTTTTTTTTATGTACATGCATACGTGAAGGTGTCTAGTAGTATGCATTATGCAAAAGAAAATTTACAATTGATTGGCAAAATGATTTCTTTATTTTTACAACAGTTACTTTTGAAAATAAAACTGCATTAGTTACGCATAAACAGAGTAATGTCTGCTTATTTTTTTAATATTAGACAATTATAAAATAAAAGAATCAGGGCAGCTTTAATTTTATATATCACAGCTACACTAAATTTCGGCCCACGGCCCTCAGTCAGGTTTGATTTTTGGCCCTTGGTAGGAAAAAAGTTTGGGCACCCCTGACATAAAGGCATCGTCAATAGATTTCACGAGTCATCATAGAAACGGCAAAAACATAATTTTTTTTAAAATAATTAAGAACCAATGATTTCTGGCAAAAATATCGTTTTAGAATCGGCTTTGAAGTGCCTGATTACAAAACAGATTAATTAATGAGATTTAATCACATTTTATTATATGTAGTATACTCATCGTAAATATTTTCTGTGGCACATACATTTGTCATAGGGCTTATTTACAGGTTTTTTTTAATGTGATTGTATTGTGTGTACATAAAATGCACTATGATATGGTATGACTATATTATCCTTATTTTACTTCTGCTCCTTTTCTGTATGTTTGTAAAAATATGAACACCCTTTAGGTGACCCTGTTTAATTTTTTGACTTTCCATTGTATGACACTGTATCATCTTTATTTTTTAACATTTGCATTTATAGTAAAAGTATTGTAAAGCCTCCTTACAGATTTTCAATAAGTTTGTGTAATGTTCTCAATAAACTACACTAAGAATGATCATTTGGAAGATTAGGATTTAGAGAAAGACCAACTATAGATCAAATGTGAGGCGGAAGCTAAGAATCAGAAGTGCATGTGCTTGTCCCTAATCAATTATTATTAACACAGTACTGGCATCATGTGTTTCCCATTTACTGTAACATTGTCACTAGTCAGTAACCTATGTTAAATTTTCTGGCTCAATAATAATAATATATTTGCACACACACTTAGTCTAACTTGAGATTCATCTAATATTATCTAGTAGTAAGTGAAAGACAGTGATAAGTTTATTTATGAATTGATATGGAAATGTACTTTATTGTTAACATTAATTAATGATATTGTTTTTCATACATCCACTGATATTCGGAGATATACATAATTAAAAGTACAGTATTTAGTCCAATCACAATAACCATCGATTTTAGTTTAAAAAAGTATTTTATTTTTAAAAAGAAAATGTAAATTTTCTAAGAAAGAAATAGATAGCAATTAATATTTGCGACTGTAAATATATCAAATAAATTATTTAACATTGTAATATTATGCAAAATATGTGCTTCCACGCCCGCTTCACGAACATTATAAGTGCACGCACGCATGCGCAGACATCCCCCAAAGCTTCGTGTCGTTAACTAAAATGAACTAACCCTGGAACACAACCTGTTCTGGTTATCCTCAGAGAGTTGGCTGCTATAATTACTTACATAACCCGAAAGTTACCGAAAGCATAGGTTATCCGCTTACTTCCAAACTAACCTGCTTTCTGGAACACAACCCCTGCTGTTCATCACACACACACACACACACACACACACACACACACACACACACACACACACACACGCGCGCGCGCACACTCACGGACACGCGTGTTTTCCGTACCAGAGGCACTGCTGCTCGTCTGTACGAGTCCGTCTTCAGCTCTCGTGCCCAGATTCAGACGACAGTCCGGTGACACGCGCACTAACCGCTGAGTGAAAGTCACGCTCGCCCGAAACGCTGCGGACGCCGCCATGACACTGCGGACGTCATGTGACCGGCGCTGGCCAATAGGAGTAGAGGTAAAGACGCTTACGTTACTCAACAAAGCTGTTGACATCATGTGACCGGCGCTGGCCAATAGCAGCAAGACTTAATTTACAGTTCAGATCCCTGATAGCGTACATATATCTTAAAGACGTCTATTTGATGTCTGCGTTTACATCTGCAAGATGTATTATTTAGATTGTTTGCTCATCTGCAATACATCTCTGAGACGTTTCCTAAAAGATGTCATCTTTACCAGACATCTTACAGACGTGCCTGTGCTATCTGGGATAAAGATTAAGAAGCAACGAGAAGGCTCAGTCTGTTACCCACTTTATAGGGCTTTAAATTTATTTTGTTTGTCTTAATGTCCCAAATTGTGGCCCTAAAATGCTTACTAAAGAAAATTAATTAACGATATAAGCACTTGCAGCGTATTTCGTTCATTATTTGTTGCAAGAAATATTGTTATATTTGTAGCAAAACAAAGTGTGAAATGTCCACCAGAGAGCGACAAACATCACAAAAGTAAGAGGGAAAAGCACAAAACTTACATTTAAATTTTTTGTCAAAACATGTTTATTATAATGTAATCATGTTTTTATTATGTTTTATTGTGCTCCTTAGCTGTATTTTTTAGTTATGAAGCATTAAAATCAAAACAAATCAACTGCAGTTTGATAATTGGAATGCACGATCAAAAAACGAGATTTTTACACATTTCAAAAACGGAGTTATCTCATTTGGAACCAAACGCTTCATAAACTATATTTACTAAATTAAGAATGGGACAATGCAACTCATGGGCAAACACAATACAGGTTTTTGTGATGTGTGTCAGGAAATGAAGACATGTTTTCACACATCATGTTTTAATGCGAGGTGTGAAAGAATATCTATTAGAGAAGTACAAGCCATAGACGTTACAGAATTCACAATGGGTAATATGTTAAATAAAGGGACAAAAACTGGTAGGTTAATTATAGCAATAATGATGTTCTTAAAAAAAACAGCAGGTTATTTAATAGACTTTAAAAGCATCATTCAGATTATCCTCATAACACTCCAGTGACTGAATGCACCTTACAGTTTACCCACCAAAGAAGAAGAAGCACAAACATCTAATTTAATGTCTGTAACAGTTACTTCTGTGTTCACTGCTTGTCTGTCTACTTTTTAAGCTTTTATTTAAGCTAAACTTAAATAAACTTGTGTGTAATTACTTTAAAACAAATGGATTTTGCTTGACTGTTTGTTTACTGAAACTTCAGGTTTACAGGTTTTTACAGTCACATATATTTCTCAATACTTTGATGACTTTTGCAAAACCTTTGACACTTCAGCAGTCAGCTGTGTGAGGATTATTTCTCTTTCATCACCTTTCAAAATTCTCATTTTGACACAACAACATTGCTAAAACTCTGTGTACTGACAGGACAGATTTACACACGCTTACATACTCTTTATAGCATTGTAAACTTTAATTCATAACACTGAGATGGCAGTTTTCAAAAGTAATATTTTAATAAAATATATTTCAAATCTAAAAATGAAATGCTTTGTGATTCCCACTGTAGCTGAACACACGTTACTCCTTTACCTTCATTACCATTTATAAAAAGAGGACAACTTCAAATAAAAAATGTATTTATTTTGAAGCATACAGAATGATGTCTGATTTATTCATGTGAAATATATTTCATTGATAGACAGTAGAGAGTTTATAGAAGAAGACCTTGTTTGATGTTACCTGTTGTTGGTGTTTTTGTGTGCGTTTGTTGACTAACAACCTTGTGTTGTGGAAAAATGAGCTGATGAGACAACACATGTGTGGAGTTTTCTGATAGTTTTAGTGCATTCTGAATGTAAAATGAAATGCTGTGTCAAGATGAAAGCTGGTTAAATGAACTGTGTGAAGAGTTTTGTAAAAGTCACCAAACTATTAAGAAATGTGTCCTATAGTGACTGTAAAAAACTGTAACGCTTGAAACTGAAACTACAGAAAGTCATCAGCTGTAGAATGAAGCTGGAGTCTTGCACTGAATTCATCCAAAGATTGAACAAACATTTATTGTCACTTTTTCACAGGAATATTAAACCCATCCAGACCTTTAACAGCTCATTAGTATCATACTCATAATAAAAGTCACAGACAACTGACATCAAATAACTCTTATAAATGTGTGTGCGCACGCGTGCCATAATGTTGTTAGAATATAGTGTACGGCAACTTGATAATAAACACACGAGCGCACACAGAGGGTCCACGGCTCCTACAGGCAGATTGAGATTCATCAGGGGAAACATGATGATTGACAGGAGGGAGGGGATGGAGTCGAGGGTCACCACACAAAATATTAAAGAACACCAATTATCCGATTCACGATTTTACATTTCCTTTAATGTGTAAGTGTGTATTAGTTTATGTTAACGATATGTTAGGGTAACCCCAAAGTAAACAATGACACGAGATATCGTCTCAAGCGTAAATCTCTTTTCTTGGACTACAACAAACACACGAGATTGTCGGCAACAGTTTACTTCCCTATAACTCCGCCCACTTTTGATGCACAGCCTGTAAGTGGTCTATGTTTTCATATTTCATGACTTTACTACTGACTACACAATGATTCAAACACAAGTTTTGTGCAGTGTAGAGTAGTGCTTGTTGTTTGTCGTTTCTACGATCACAAATGCAGATATGGTTTTAATGTCTTGGTATCCTAACCTTACCAATCTGTTATGTTCTGCTCAAACCGCGCTGGTAAAGTTGATCGATCAGCTTGGACATTTGCATTTTCTGGATCAGATTAGTCTCTTATTGATAAGGTAGTAAAGACGATATTAACTCCTGTTAGTGTTGCATTGCGAGCTAATCTTCAAAACATGGTATGGAGCGTCACATTTACAGGTGACGTCAAAGGTATTCAGGCCAATCACAACGTACAGATTAAGTGGCCAATCGGAGGACAAAGCGCTTTTCAGAACGATGAGCTTTGTAACAAATCAGAGTGTTTGAGGGAATCACGGCATAGAAGAGCAACAATAATGTACGGTATGTGGAAAATAATGTGTTTTATGAACCATAAACCACGCCAATTGTGAGATATAGTCACAAAGTTACAAAAATGAACACACAATGTAATGTTCATAATACTTATAGAAGAAACATTCACATCCGTCTTCATCTGATAACTCTTTATCACCAGGGCCGGCACCGGAGCTCGAATCCAATCTGAAACGGCGCTGCACCTTTCAACACAAAAAGATCCTGGTATAGAATTTGGCCTTTTCAGTGTGATATTTGATAGAAAAAGGAAAAAAGCGAGGTCTGTAAAAGTCCAGGGACACCGTGTTTTACTACTGCTGATGCCACTTAACACATTGAGCTTTGCGTGTCTTTTTTACACTGATGTGGTTCAGCCAGAGACATTGTTGGACAGAGTTTGTGTAAATAGGGACACTAAAAACAAATAAATATTACAATAGAAACTTCTCATCGTACACATTGTTCTCATTGTTCATACGATCAAACCTGTAACAGATTGTCTTAATTTACAGATCTGAAACATTTTCATCTGAACAGCATAACGTATATCTGCTATCTCTCTCTCTCATACACACACACACACACACACACATTCATCTGTCTCTCTTTCCTCTCTGGCACATTAAACTTACGCCGCTGTATTTCACTGTGTGTCTGTGTATTATTTAAAACAAGATTTTTGGCCACGTGCTTCTCAATAAAACCCTCAGCTGTGTCACTAACAGGGTCTGTTGACAGCATCACAGATGTGCAACCACAGCACAAACACAACCACACACACACACACACACACACACACACACACACACACACACACACACACACCACACACACACACAGGAGCTGGTAAGGCATTATGTTACCAGCACAACAGGTTGTGGGTTTGATTTCAAGTGAACACAGATTAAAAATGTAAAGCTTAAATGCGCTATTAGTCATTGTTAATAATGCGTATGTTACAGTTTTTGCCTTTTGGTTACACACTTATTGCAGAATTTGGCTCATTATGTCAAAACTCAACACAAAAGCCAATCAGACATAGCACTTGGAGATTAACAACTCACATCTATGCCAAAATGAAACACTGCAATCAAAACGTAACACTCTAAAAATGAAATTCTTGCAACAAAACCATACACACAAGCACCATTTGAATTACTTTTTCATATCACCAGCAACACACTGATCCGCTTTATATATAACACTGCAGTCTTTGTGGTGTTATTTTTATCGTAATTTTCTTAGACTCAGTCTTTAGTAAAACTCAAAAGTAGATTTATTTAAAGATATATTTATTTGTTTTCTAATTTTTTTCTGATTTATTCAGTAATCAAACAAGAGTTTTTACCTTAAAAAAAAACATTCTTAAAGAAATAAAGAAAAATAGAACCACAAGTCATCACATTTAACCACAAAACAAAAGTAAAAAACAAAACAAATACTGGATAAACTGCTATTGTGGGGAAAAACACACTTGTTTTGTGTTTGTGTGCGCATGTATGTGTGTGGTGGGGGCCTGGGGGGTCTTATGGATCCCTCCTTCTGTTCGGATCTGGCCACAAGACCTCCTCGACATCACAGGCGACATATACTTCACAGCACTACTCATTTTTAAATAGTACTGTAGAGTAATACTGTAATATGATACAGAATCATGTGACACATACAGTAGGTACAGGAGTAGAAACTTGAAGATATACCTGTTCTCCAGTCGGAATGTTCTTAGTATTGACGCTACTGTGTAGCGACTGAGGTTAGGGTGGACTCTTTGCCCAGCCTCCCTCATAGATAGGCCATGATTTATGACATGGTCCACCAGAGTAGCCCTGATGTCATCCGATACACGTCTCCGCACTGGTCCTTGTCTTTGTCCTCTTCCATGTCCACGTCCACGTCCAACTCCTCTCTCTCTCTTTGTCCTCCTCTTACTCTTACTCGCATTGCCTCCATGTTTGCAAAGTTCTCAGAATGTCTTACCTGAGGCCTATTTGTAGTGCTAATACTCAGACCGATTGGTGTTCTGTTTTCTGTACAAGTGTATTCAGGTGTGTATGTAAGTGCCTAGAATTGCCAGATGACTTTTGCATTTTGAACAGAGTGTTTTCCAAATGATAATATGTGATTTCTTTTTTGAAATATGTGTCTAATGTAAGAAAACGTGTGTAGTGTTTCGCAATAAGTGTGCTACAGAATTGCAAACAAAGTGCAAAGTTGACAATGTGTTTAAGCTATGGTAACACTGTGTTTAAGCATATGTTACAAGAAGTTTAGGTATTGAGGCTTTGGTCTAAGCATTCGGATTTAGTGTGTAAGCAATAGGCAAAAACTGTAAATGCATGTGAAGTGATGTAGAGTAAAGGTGTGTTCGACATCGGCTGTGGCTGGATGTAACCGATCGGCGAGATTAGCCGCGTGCAGGTGGGGAGGACCTGAAAACGGAGACGTGAAGTCGGACGCGCTGTGCTTCCCGTAGTTTGCAGCATTTATGTCAGGCATGGCTGATCACGTGCCGTTTGCTTGCTTAATCGCATTAAACATGATTTGTAAGATGTAAACTACATAAAAAGTGAATTATACTGTTTTGAATGTCCGTGTATGACCATGAGTGGAACTGAAGAGGCTTACAGCAGTGTTTTACAAGAATAAAGAGTTCAACATAAGCATATATTATTTAAATACCAATGTACTGGGGTCTACGTTTTTCATCCAATTTATTTTGATGAAGATGACACAATATAACATCGCGACTACATGAAAAGAGCTTTAACTGTTATAAAAATACAGATTTGTGAGCATTTGTGGAACTAAGGGCGTGAAAATACACACGAAACACACGTGATTGTTGTCATGTGGTGAATCCGACCAATCTTGAAACAGCTGTGTCGTCATTACAGCCCGTGCAGCTCCTCTTCGGGAACTGCGCTGGCTAACTCAGGCGGCTGATCTCGAACCGCTCTCGCGGTACTTAAAAACCATATGACACAATCACGTGCCTGCAGCGCCAGCTGAAGTCGGACAAAAATACTAACCGGAATGCACTGCTTCAAGTCAGCCACCGATCGGTCTGCGCAGCGCCGCATGAAGTCGAACACACCTTAACTCTTCTCTGTTTACTCCGTTACTCCTTCATTCTTTATCAGTCCAGATCAGATAGAGAATTACAATCTTATGTTATTATTCATTTATTTTCATTACTTCTCTTTTATATCACGGTCTGTTGAATTCTTTATTTTAAAATGTTCCACAGGCGTTGATTATTTTTCAATAAACACACACCTGATCTGTCAAAGGTTATTAAATAATCACCAGAGTCATGTCTGTGGTATAAGAGGAATAATTGACTTCGGTCCTTTGAATTATTTGAAAATAAGGCACACGCACGCTAACTGCATTAGGGGTTGGGTTAGGAAAAGCTACAGATTGTCCAGTATATAACTCGTTACATGGTGTGTCTGTGTGTGTGTGTGTGTGTGTGTGTGTGTGTGTGTGTGTGTGTGTTTGTGTGTGTGTGTGTGTGTGTGTGTGTGTGTGTGTGCTTGTGTGTGTGCTTGTGTGTTTGTATGAATGTATGTGTATATGCGCGTGTATGTTATCAGCGTCCATAAGGATTTGTTCGACAGCAGTTTAACGGTCCATGTGCTGTGGTGAGAGAGACATGCGATATCTGTGTGGGTCACACTTACTGACTGTCACTTTAAACACTGAATTATAGTGAAGCTTTCCTGTTGACGATAACACACACAGACACACACATATAGACACACACATATACACTACTGTGTAAAAATGGATTTATGGAAAGTGTTTATGTGTTTTTGTGCATGTGTGTGTGTGTGTGTGTGTGTGTGTGTGTGTGTGTGTGTGTGTGTGTGTGTGTGTGTGTGTGTGTGTGTGTGTGTGTGTGTTTGTGTTTTACTGTGTTCATATAGAAAAGTAGAGAGATGATCTATCTGTTTGTTTAGTTTTATAATTGTAGTTCTAAATGTAGATTCAAGAGGAGCCTAAACATTCAGGCCTGTCAATCATCATTATGGGCGTATATAAGACCAGGTCCAGGTGTAGCTGCAATTTTTCTAGCATCCCTCCTCCTTCACTGCTCTCTTTCTTACTCCATGCACTTCTAGGGGGGTTGAATTTGGGCCTCAGGTTTGCTCTCTTTGAAGGTTCAGAGCGGAGAGAGAGAGAGAGAGAGAGAGAGAGAGAGAGAGAGAGAGAGAGAGAGAGAGAGAGAGAGAGAGAGCAGATAAGCAGATGTAGATTGAAGCTCTGATCTTGCTGACACACAAGAGCAAAAGCACAACACACAATGAAGCATTCACAGATGTAGTAATAAACACACACACACACACACACACACACACACACACACACACACAGTTCATCCTTTAGCATAAACTCAAGACACCTTCATTATTTTTTAGGTAAATTATTTCATTTAAGATTGAATCTGAGGAATGAACTAATGCTGACAGTAAACGTTTTGAAAATCTGCCATGAGAGAATGACATAAATGGATTGAAAACCAGCTGACACATGATGTAGTTTTACAAAGAATATAAAGTCTTACAAACCCTTCAGTAAAGAAAGCGTTTGTTTCCCAGCATTGTGTGATGAAAATAACATGAATATATTTACTCTTAGATACTCCCATAAATGTGTCATTCATAACTATTTAGCATTTAGTCAATACAGTTGAAAGAAAAAGTATGTGAACCCTTTGGGCTTACTTGGATTTCTTCATAAATTGGTCATAAAATGTGTTCTAATCTTCATCTAAGTCACAACAATAGAGAAACACAGTCTGCTTAAACTAATAACACAAAAAATTATACGTTTTCATGTTTTTATTGAACACAACATGTAAACATTCATAGTGCAGGATGGAAAAAGTATGTGAAACTTTAGGCTAATGACTTCTCCTAGAGCTAATTGGAGCCAGGAGTCAGCCAACCTGGGGTCCAATCAATGTGATGAGATTGGATGTGTTGATTAAAGCTGCACTGTCCAATAAAAAACACACACCAGTTTTGAGTTTGCTGTTCTGAAGAAGCATTGTCTGATGTGAACCATGCCTCGCACAAAAGAGCTCTCAGAAGACCTACGATCAAGAACTGTTGACTTACATAAAGCTGGAAAGGGCTACAAAAGTATATCTAAAAGCTTTGATGTCCATGTGTCCACGGTAAGACAGATTGTCTACAAATGGAGAAAGTTCAGCACTGTTGCTACACTCCCTAGGCGTGGTCGTCCTGTAAAGATGACTGCTCAATGAGGTGAAGAAGAATCCTAGAGTGTCAGCTAAAGACTTACAGAAATCTCTGGCACATGCTAACATTTTTGTTGACAAAAATTTACAATAAGGAAAACATTAAACAAGAATGGAATTCATGGGAGGACACCCGGAGGAAGCAACTGCTGTCCAAAAAAAACATTGCAGCACGTTTGAAGTTTGCAAAAGAGCACCTGGATGTTCCACAGCAGTACTGGCAAAACATTCTGTGGACAGATGAAACCAAAATTGAGTTGTTTGGAAAGAACACACAATGCTATGTGTGGAGAACAAAAGGCACAGCACACCAACATCAAAACCTCATCCAAACTGTGAAATATGGTGGAGGGGGCATCATGGTTTGGGGCTGCTTTGCTGCCTCAGGCCCTGGACGGATTACTGTCATCGATGGAAAAATGAATTCCAAAGTTTATCAGACATTTTGAAGGGAAACTTAAGACCATCTGTCCACCAACTGAAGCTTAACAGAGGATGGACGATGCAACAGATGAAAATATGCCTTCTGGAGTGGTCCAGTCAGAGTCCTGACCTCAACCCGATTGAGATGCTGTGGCGTGACCTCAAGAGAGAGATTCACACCAGACATCCCAAGAGTATTGCTGAACTGAAACACTTTTGTAACGGGGAATGGTCCAAAATTTCTCCTGACCGTTGTGCAAGTCTGATCTGCAACTATAGGAAATGTTTGGTTGAGGTTATTGCTGCCAAATGAGGGTCAACCAGTTATTAAACCCAAAGGTTCACATACTTTTTCCACCCTGCACTATGAATGTTTACATGTTGTGTTCAATAAAAACATGAAAACGTTTAATGCTTGTGCGGTATTAGTTTAAGCAGACTGTATTTCTCTATTGTTGTGACTTAGATGAAGATCAGAACACATTTTATGACCAATTTATGAAGAAATCCAAGTAAGCCCAAAGGGTTCACATACTTTTTCTTTCAACTGTATTTACATAGTTGTGAACATAAGGTCAGATTATAAATGTAAGTAACTTTGTGTCTCTCTTTTCTTTTAGACACAAACTTCAACCTACTGTCTTCTCAAAGGTGTTTGTATTATTATGAGCGAGTGTCACTTCAGGACCACATCACTCCAGCGAGACGCTTACCTTACATTTGTAAATCGTTTTTTTTACACTGATGATCTGAAAGCTGTATCACTTTATACAACAGTTCTTTCTGGTTCTCGAATCTGATTGGCTAAGAGCTATACGATATTGTACTGATAACGGCACTGTAACCGCTTCACCTTTCGTATTATTCCGCCACCTAGTGAATGGCGGTCCTAAGCAGGCTCATCTCTGAATGGAAAAACACAGACGCCCTGTTTTTAAACACTCTCCATGTGTCTCATTAGTTTACTAGCTCATAAATCAGTCGGTGAATCCCCAATCAGAAGTATTATTCCGTCAAAGATCAGCGCTCTTGGATGTTACGTTAAAGTTAATGGAAGAAATGTCTTGTCACATCGTGTGGACGATTAACACTTGGAAAGAGGAATATAAACACTCGTTTTTTTCTGGAGCTGTATTTCTTATCAGAACGCGAAAACACCGTGAAACTGCAGGTAAGCACCGCAGCTTTTAAATGTGGACATTGATCATTTACTTTATCGTGACGTGACTATTAAAACATGTTATGAGATATCGTCACTGGTATATTAATAAGCAGCATGCAAAAACATCTCTCTGACACTTATAAAAAACCGTTTTGTATAGTACTGACAAGAACAAAGTTTAATAATAATAATCGAGTGCTCGTATCGCGTTAAGAATAAATGAGAAAGCAATAGTAACGTTTCACAAGTATAGTTTTATTAACTTTTACCTCGCGCCAAAACAATAACAACACAAAAGACACTAAATATGAATTAAAAAACAAGTAATAGTTTGATCATGACACCAAATACTGCTGATTTGATCTCATTTTGACGATCATAAACAAACAAGGCCAACATGAGAGCCAGGGTATCTCTGTCAGAAATGTAGCCCAGAGAGGGCGGTGGTCAGCGGGGCGAGTGAACACTGACGTCCGCTCATGCTTTGGTTCTCATTTGTACCGAATCTCACTAAGCAAACGTTCAAACAGGCGCTATCTTTACTAATCGACTGCAGATTTAAATATAATACAGATACATTCTCGACTGAACTAATCTTAAAACTACACTTTGTGACCAAGAAACGGCTTTTCCGTCCATTGAGTTGTTATGAGCTTCAAAGCAGCCGAAAGTTTTACCTGTCATTCTGGCCGCCCTCAAATCCGTGGCGGAAGAAGTAGTTCTCAAACAAAGAGGCTTTTAAAATAACTCCGTTGTTGTTTTCTAGTTTATGTTTTTCAAACATGTGCCGTCGAACTGTTGTATAAAAGCAATATCGCTCTCGGAGTCGTGTGATATAGCTCTATTTCATCACGGCTGTGATTGCCTCTGGCCTAATCACAGCCGTGATGATATAGAGCTATATCACACTCCTACTCGAGCGATATTGCTTAAGTAGCTCACGGCTGTTTCTCGTTATTTCTCAGCAATGATACTCCAACATCTCAAAGCTTTAAGATGATTAGAGAATGAGAAGAATGCTAATGAGAAGATCTTGTGTGTTTAACTAATAGCTTCCAGTCTAGTCATCAGAATTCCTCTCCTGTCCCAATAACATCTGTCTTGTTTTTTTTTTAACAAAAACTCTTAAAAAACACATACCAGAAGTTGTTCAACAAAACAAAGCATGAAAGAAGTTTTAACTTTTATAGAGCTCTGTAAGGTATTTCACACTTTAGTTCTCTTGGTTCTTTAAGTCAAGACAAAAAGATAAAATATATCAATTCTGTTTAAATTTGTGTTGGCATTAGGGTTAGGGTTAAGGAGTGATAATATGTTTACAACTTGATTATGGTATATTTTGTGACAAAACATCCAAACATGCTGTGTGCTGGCCTAAATGCACTTGGACCAAATAATAAGCAGCACAGCTCAGATGCTAAATCCTAAAAAGTACCAATCTAAGATCAAATACATCCCAGTGATGCCTCAAACACCGTCCTGTTTCAAAGGCTCCTTCAAATCCAGCTTTACCTTTTCAGTCATCTCGGTCTGCTTGTTTGATGTGAACCAAGGTTAAAGGACAAGTTGGGTATTTTTCACTTAAAGCCCTGTTTTCAGATTGTTTATGGTGAAATAGAACAGTTTTGACTGAAATTTGGACATATGATGCTGTCCCGAGAATTTTCGGGCATTTGTTGTATCACCTCCCACCCCCACAACGGGCCCAATGGTGCACAAGAACAATCCTTCCTAAAATGCATTAAACTTTCGTTTACAAAGACGTGAAACTCAGCGAGTGGTCAGGGGTGTTCACTGATATGATCACACAAAAATCGCCGCAAAATACGCACTCAAACCGGTTTTATCGTAGTTTTTGGCAACTCCATTGACTTGTATTAGATGTGCTGTGAGGTACGGTATTACTCCGCGCTGGGAACTTTGTTTCTATTCTTGCAATTGGCAAATGTGGATTATCGCCACCAACTGGGCTGGAGTGTCTATTATTCAAGTTCTCAACTGAAGAATGTACGGGTGTGAGGCGTTTGGAAAAATAGGTCCACAAGTTAACAACGAATGCTAAAACAGCTGTTGGAAAGCATCCTTTGCAGCGATTTTTGTGTGGGCTGTCGGTGAGCGCCCCTGACCACTCGCTGGGTTTCAAGGGTTTGTAAATGAAAGTTTAATGCATTTTAGGAAGGATTGTTCCTGTGCACCTTTACACCCACTACAGAGGTGGGAGGCGACACAACAAACACATTTAGAATGTTGTGCCTTTTTGACTGAGAAAAGACAGAATGTGACTTTTGGGCACATTTCTATGGAAAACTACAACTCCCACAATGCACCACAATGCACAGCTCTGCAATCCACTCCCATTAATTGGAACACCGCTCAGATTTGCTATTGTGTACATAAATGGCACGTTAGTATAACAAAGAAAATAGAAACACTCACTTTAAAGTCAGACGTCTGTTTATACCTGCACGCTTTGGCTGTCGCTTCCAGTTTAGATCCTGCACACAAACGTGTCTTCCCCGGGCTCCTCTACGCAGGCCTCTGGCTTCTGTTCCTCCATCTGCCTCAGCTCTTTGCTGTATTGTGGCTCATAAAGGTGCAATGAACAGCAGATTAGAGCATCACGCTTGCGATATCACCCTCTTCTATATCATATTGATTATCTTCCACTATTATTGTAACATGAAGTCTGACTCGCTCCACAACTTCTGTTTATCTTAGCTTAGCATAAAGATGGCGGCTGATCGTTTTTGTCGTCTGTGTTTGCATATTTTTGTAAGTCCCACCCACTGATCTGTAATAGGTCTTTAGCATGTGTGGGTCACACCCATAGCCCCTAACCTTGAAAAAATGAGAAATGAGTGTTTGTAGTCTTACACCCTCAACAGAGATACAGCAGTTCCTTCTTTCAATGACGTAAAATGACGATTTTTACATCATTAAAAGAAAGAAGTGCAACACTGAAATCTGTATTTCTCCTGTCTGAGGGGAAACTGAGGAAATGATGCACGACCATTTAAAAACATGACTGGGGTTCTAACAATACAAAGCTTAATGCAAATCGGTGAAGTGTCCCTTTAAGCAAACATTATGTTCAGTGTTTATTCAACATCAAACAGTCACAGTTGTAGGATCTGGTGTGAGGTTTATTTTGTGTTTATAGCAGTCCCGTAAAGACACAAATCAGAAGAGATTAAAGTGTTAATGTGCAGGTGTGTGAACAGGAAGTTCAGTTATGATTCCCTGAGTTATGAGTCTGAATGAAATATGTGACTGTAAACTACACTCCTACACTTCATCTTCATCTCACTGCCTGCTAAAAATACAACAGAAAATATACTGGCAAATCAGAGAGAGCGAGTGAGCGAGCAAGAGAGAGAGAGAGAGAGAGAGAGAGAGAGAGAGAGAGAGAGAGAGAGAGAGAGAGAGCGAGCGAGAGAGAGAGCGAGTGAGAGTGAGAGAGAGAGAGAGACAGAGCGAGCGAGAGAGAGAGAGAGAGAGACAGAGCGAGCGAGAGAGAGAGAGAGAGAGAGACAGAGCGAGAGCGTGCAAGAGAGAGAGATTCTCTGTAAGTGATCTGTTTCCAGTAATATTGTTGTAGTTTGGAGTGTTGAGTCGTGTTTGACAGTAGATGCAGAATGAAAACACAGACGGTATGAAACTTTTAATTCATGTTGATATGTTATGAATGAGATCTGTGATCTTACAGTGAGTGTTGAATCCAGTGTGTGTGTGTGTGCATTTGTCAACTTTAAAAAGAAAATCAATTCATATTTAGATTTGTATTTCATTCTCATTATTTCAATCATTTGTTTTGATTCATTGTTCAAATCTAAATCAAAAACCATATGAGGGTCGATTCATTTCAAAACTTCAAGTAATGTTGTTTCAGCATTTTTCCTTCATGAACTTTAGGACTCTTCAGGAGACAAAGCTGTAATGTTATATATAAATGTAACTGTAAATGTAGCGTAATGCAGTTAAACATTTAAACGTCTGTGGCCGGTTGCATAAACGTAACTTAGACTAGTCTTAAGAGTTTGTCATGAAATGTTTTCTTTAAGGCTGATCATAACTGTTTTAAGTAAGCTACATAAAAATGTAGATTGGTCTAATTTAAATCCAAATAATAAGACTGATTAGCCCTAATTAATTACTAATTGGTCAAACTCGTTCTTAAGACGCAGTCTTTACTTGTTTATGCAACCGCTAAAAACTTGACATTTAAAAAAACATTGCAGATTATTAGCGATGATTTGAAATCTGAATATCACTGAACACAATGAAGGTGGTTGTGAAGTTATTAAAAGGGCTTTTTGAATAAGTTTAAATACAACAGCTCACTGTTTAGTCAAAGTTAGGACGATCACGCAGTAGAAAGGACTAACTACATACTACAGGCATATAATCAGAAGATACTTGATGTCAAAACATCAGAATGCTTGTGTTTGTTTTCCACTGATGTCATTTATTAACTTGATATTTTATGCTGCTCTGTTTTTAAAGGTTTCTGGACTAAACTGATGAATCGATATGAAGGATCTCCACTCAAACGGGTTAACCAGTGCCCACTGGCACAATGGAACAGTGAAAGCAACCTCTCTAATTCTCTAACGGGTTAACCGGTGCCCACTGGCACAATGGAACAGTGCAAGCAACCTTTCTAATTCTCTAACGGGTTAACCAGTGCCCACTGGCACAATGGACCGGTGCAAGCAACCTCTCTAGTTCTCTAACTTTACGTGTCCTAAAACATCCAGCAGACATTTACGATCTCCCTCACACACTCGACTGTCCTAAACGACGAGCCGGAGATAACGTCTCACTGGCAAGATTAACTGTTAGCAAAGAGAAATCTTTCTTTCATGGTGAAGGATGAAGGCCTTCTGCACGGCAGCATCCAACGTGTCCTCGTCTCCCCTGAGCAACGCGGTTCTCCAGTTACACTATAACTACACGGGCAAACTGGATCAGAACCGGTGCTCAGATGGACTCAAACCGGAATCCATATTCTTTCTCTTCGTCTGTCTCCTTATTGTCGTGGAGAACTGCATCGTTCTCATGGCCATCTGGAGGAACAAGAAGTTTCACATGCCCATGTACTATCTGTTGGGGAACCTGACGCTGTCGGACCTGTTGGCCGGATTCACCTACATGTTGAACATCGTGCTGTCGGGCCGCAACACGTTAACGCTGACGCCGCTGCTCTGGTTCCTGAGGGAAGGAGGCGTGTTCGTCACATTGACGGCGTCCGTCATCAGCCTGCTGGCCATCGCCATCGAGCGCTACGTCACCATGCTCAACATGAAGACTCACCAGCGCGCCAAGCGTAACCGCATGTTGGGTCTAATCGGGGCGAGCTGGGCGTTGTCGCTGTTGCTGGGCGTACTGCCGATTATGGGCTGGAACTGTTTAAATCACCTGAGCTGGTGCTCCACCGTACTGCCGCTCTACGCCAAAAGCTACGTCTTCTTCTGCGTGTTTGTTTTCATGGCGGTTCTCTTAGCCATCATCGCCCTATACGGACGGATCTTTCTCTTCGTCAAGTCCAACACGCAAAATCCGGCCTGCAAACAGCGCAAAGGCTTCTCGCGCCGTTCGCAGAAGTACATGGTGTTGCTGAAGACGGTCACTATCGTGCTAGGTGTGTTCATTCTGTGCTGGCTGCCCCTGTTTGTGCTCTTCTTGTTGGACTTTATGTGTCCTGTGAGAGAGTGTCCTGTTCTCTTCAAGGCCGGCTACTTCCTGGGTGTTGCCATGATGAATTCCCTCATAAACCCCATCATTTACACAATGACCAGCAGAGACATGCGGAGGGCCATAGTGAAGCTGCTCTTCAAACCCTGCCTGGTGAGCAGAAACGGGCAGCTGAGGAAGATCGCCAAAGTCCTCCCGCAGTGTAGCTTCACCAAGACGGACGTGAACCCTCCCGGTATGGAAACCACGGTTTCTTCAGGCAATTTCACCACCATCAGATCCATCTACCCAAAGCTCAAATTATCAGTCGTGTCTTGATCGTATGGTGCGATATTCAGACGCTGGCCAAACGAACAAATCATGACAAATCCAGTTGCTCAAAATAAACCACTTTATTCACAAACCGTCAAGCGGCCTAAAGATGAAACTCCAGATCAAATCAGTTTCACATCAGATCACCTAAACATCTGTGATATCAAAACTGTGCTTTTGTGACATTTGTTTAGCTTAAGATGATCTTCTGTACATAGTAGTGTGTGGGATAAAAGCTGAGAAAATGACAGATGTTTAAAAGCCTGTTTGTCTGTCTCTGTGATGCAAGTCAGGAAAAAAATAATCAGCTTCTTAAAAACTCTTGTGAATGTCACACACAGACCACCAGCAGCACCACACTGAATGACACACACAAACACACACACGCACGCACACAACCTTTAAATATCAAAAGAATTTGTCACATTTACAAAAGTGCAGAAAGAAAATTCATCATCATACCGCATCAGTTTGAGATGTGGGGCACTGCTGTATTGTTTATGTCATGTGATGTTTGATGTGGAGTCTATGTGGGTCATTTAGCATCATTTACTGTAACACAACATATTTAAAGTTATTTTTATATCTTCTGCTGTAATATCCATAATAAATTATCTTCTTTACTTTTGTATATGAAATATTTTTTGAAAAACAGCAATACTGTAAAGTGTAGCGTCTACACAAACACACAAACACCTTTAGTTTCTGACAGTCATGTCAATAGAATTCTCTGTGTACCACACAAACCACACATATAGTGCAGAGGAGGGGAGGGGGGCAATAAGAAAAACGAACAGAATCAATGAGAAATTCCCCACCATAATCGACTGACAGTGACTCGTGCCGATAGCTGCGTTTCCATTACCCTTGAAATTGTGCAAATTGATGTCTTTCCATTGACCATTTTGTCAATTTAAAGTGTTATGGAAACGCAGCTAGTGTGGGGATCTAAATGTAGGTCTCTATGTGTAAATGAGCTTTAAATCATTATGATAAATTGTACAAATAGATATTTCTTGAAAATCTAAAAGAGCAGAAAGTTTTCTATGAAGGTTAAGTTTAGGGGAAAGATTACGCCGTCTGTAATAGAGAGCAGTGTGAGTGTGTTTGTGTGTGTTGTATGAGCGAGCAGATGATATCTCTTCATCTGTTATTGCTCTAAATATCATCGATCACATCAGCGGTACAGACATTAATTTCTCAGGCTGACTTTATTTTATCGAAATCCTCACAGCTGTCCTCTGAATGTGATCACCAGCAGTTATTGAGCTGAAGTCACTGTATGAAATGAATTGAACAGAATTTATTTGCTGTGTTGTGTTGATTTAATCTCTATATAAAGCTTCATCATTAGAAAGAGATTTTCATAATTGCATGTATAAGTGGTCCAGTGTGTTGTTCATTGTGTCTGTCAGAAGTTTCATGTTAACCATATTGGATGACACATGGTGTCGGTATTACATGTAGGTTGACTGCGGGCAGAGATCTGTGGGCGTCTGCAGAGGGCTCTGCTCTTGCACACTTACATGGAAACACAATTCAGCTCAGCATCCCTGGCACTTACCGTAAACACACACAAACACTGAGACGTACGCAACTAACCACAGGCTATACTGATAAACCCACAGCCTTAAGATGGACACGTGCATCACACACACACACACACGCACGCACATATACACACACACACACACACACACACACACACACACACACACACACACACACACACACACAAACACACACACACACACATGCACACACACATGCACATATACACACACACACACACACGCATGCACATATACACACACACACGCATGCACATATACACACACACACACACGCATGCACATATACACACACACACGCATGCACATATACACACACAGGCGCGCACACACACAGACACGCACGTACACAACACGCACACAACACACACACGCACATACAGTCAAAAGCGAAGCTGCAGACTGCTGACATCTAACAGAGATAAACTGATAACAACAAGATGTTGCTGCGCTGTGGGTTACTAAGTTTGTGTCTACTGTAGATTTCACTCAGCTTTACATTACACAATAAAACATTGTAAAGAATTTTACAACCCAAAGCTTAAAAACCAATACCAGACAAACATCTCAAATGTTTTTTAGGAAAAAACATCATATAAATTATGATTGATTTGTTTATCTTTTGAAAGTCTCACAGCACATGTTTATGTGTACAGTATAACAGAAGATCACACAACACATTCTGTGCAGTAACAGCGGTTGTTAAACACAATGAATAGCAGTGGTTGTGAGTCTGACAGAAAGTGTTAACCCATTAAAGTCATACCTCAGTCTATAGTGACCCAGAGCATCATTCACTATTCACTATACCCCCCCCATTGTTCATTTTTTAAAGTTTGACTTCCAGCTTCTTTATATTCCTCAATCTATCTCTTATCAACAATTTAATAAGAAAAAGCACACAAAATAGTTAAGTGTATAGACCCTTTTACTTTTTGTACACAATCATGACGTGGCAACGTATGCGTGCGCATATTGGCAATGGAAGTACGTTAAGAATCAGCATTTAGAGAGCGGGGTTATAATGAAGATTGGATAGAGTCTGCAGTTAGGAGATTTGAAAATTAAACTCAAGAAACCTCTCTAAATAAAAAAACGGTTAAAATCAGAAATTAAATCAATTGTAAGTACTGTTCAATATTCTCCTATTTGCCCAGATATAAAAAAGATCATTTACAAACATTAAAATCTGATCCTCCACTTAGTGACATCTTTGAAAAAACACTAAGATTTGTGTATAAACGCTCTCCTAATATACGTGATCATCGTGTAAGGGCTGATGTCAGTTTACCTGAACGACTCACTCACTTTTTATCTATCCCTTCAGGTAACTATAGCTGTAGTCGTTGTGCCCAGTGTCATTTTATCATCAAAACAAAAGTCTTCTCTCATCCCCATTCAAGAAGGGAGTTTAAAATTAAGGGTGTTATCACTTGTACCTAGTGTTGTAGTTCTCGAGACTGGTCTCAAGACCACTTTTTAAAGGTCTTGGTCTCGTCTTGGAATCGACCGCATTTTTACTCTGTCTCGTCTCAGTCTCAGACAAAGAGGACTCGGAATTTTATTTCAAGACCAGCCAAGACCACAACTGATGGCACATAACAAATTTATTTTTTATCATTAATTTTATGCAGTTTATTCAGGTTTGACATATGATGTTGGCATTGTTTAAGCATTATTTAAGTTTACTAAAAACACCTGCACTGTGTTAAGTGGACATGGAAAGACAGTTCAGAATAAATGGATAAGTTTATTTCAGCTCTTTAGTGTTTGTTCACTTTTATTTGCTTATAGACAAAGATAAATTCCCACATATCTGCAATGCCTTTGATTATTTTATCAACTTCTCTGATGGCATACACACACACACACACGCGCGCACACACACACACACACACACACACACACACACACACACACACACACACACACACACACACACACACACATCATTATTATTAAACAAGAATTCACAGGTTCAAATAGTTTCAATTAATGACACGTACCTGTTAACAATCAAGGTCAACCAAGTGAGCAGCTAAAGTATAATCACATTAAAGCAACACCTCAAAACATCACAACACCCAAACATTCCCTCATCATCTTTATGATATACTTTTCAAATCCTGAGATTGATCAATACTTAAAGGTATTGCAGAGGATTTTCTTTTTCCGGGTGGATCATCAAGACTTTTGGTCCTCCTAGTTGTCAATCAGGAGTGTTGCGCAATTGCATTTTTTTAAAAAGTGGAGAAGGCGGTTCTTTTTTAAAATTCGAGAAAATCCTCTGCTACACCTTTAATCATATGAAAAACAGTACATTTCAGATACAAAACAAGACCACATCAATAAAACTTCACCTTAGGAGAAAGAGTATTGAGTGTGTAAATGTAGTAAGCTTCTCTTTTTAATAAGAGATTGTTAACATCACCACCTCTCCTTGAATTAAAATGTACTGCTACTGGGTTTTTTGATCATTTGTGCATATACTACTTTGATGTTCTGCAATTCTAGTTTTTAAAGCTTGTTGTGTCTTTCCTATACACGCCAACCCACATGAACATTTAATCATATAAATAACATTTTTGGTGGTACAAGTAGTGTTGTAGTCAAGACCACCTAAACCGAGACCAAGTCATGACCAAGACCAAGACAAGACCAAGACCATTGCAAGTCACTGCATTAAAACACTTATGATAAAATGTGGAATATGCATATGATTAGGCACTTCTTGTCTGTCTGTGTGTGTGTGTGTGTGTGTGTGTGTGTGTGTGTGTGTGTGTGTGTGTGTGTGTGTGTGTGTGTGTGTGTGTGTGTGTACCTGGTAATTATCACGTTGTGGGGACCAATTGTCCCCACAAAGATAGGAATACCAGTATTTTTGTGACCTTGTGGGGACATTTTGATGTCCCCATAAGGAAACAAGCTTATAAATCAAACAGAATGATGTTTCTTGAAAATGTGAAGTATTAGAAGTGTTTCTGTGATGGTTGGGGTTAGAGATTGGGGTAGGTTAGGGGAATAGAATATACAGTTTGTACGGTATAAAATGCATTAAGTCTATGGAATGTCCCCACAAAACATGGAAACCAGTGTGTGTGTGTGCGTGCGTGCGTGCGTGCGTGCGTGTGTGTGTGTGTTTAATACTCACTGAATCGGTTAAATGCAGAGGTTAGGGTAGGGTCAATGCAGCAGTTCAGTGGTTGGCAGGTACTGGAATTGTGCCTGAAATGCCAAGACAGTTTTGTACTATTTGGGCAGTTTAGATATCCAATATATACATTAGATAAACATCCGGGTCACTAGACTTTTTGGGGAAAGACATACTAGGGTTCAATAATGAAAAAAAAACATAAATTAATAAGAGAGCGTTCTAAACCTTACCGGTTACCGCACATTTCAGTGTGTGAGAGAACAAACAAACCCAAGCGTCGCTAACAGTTTTATTGACTTGTAGTGACATCTTGTGTTCACTTTTTGTAAGCCCTTAGATAACGATGTTTAAAATAATAACAGTAAAAAATAATAGCTATCATCATCATCATCATCATTATTATTATTATTATTATTATTATTACTATTATTATGCTGTGCGCGCGTCCTCGCAAGTTCGGGGGCGCGACTGTGCTAAGTGTGCTTAGTCACGCTGAGTTTATGCTTTTACTGTTTGTGACGCGTGCGCGCGCGCGCATTATCGCAGACGCGCGCTTTGACTGTAAAAGCTTCCGCCGGTGAGCCGTAACGTAAGTGTTTTTTATGAAGGTCTGTTTTAAAC
Source organism: Misgurnus anguillicaudatus (assembly GCF_027580225.2). NCBI lineage: Eukaryota > Metazoa > Chordata > Actinopteri > Cypriniformes > Cobitidae > Misgurnus > Misgurnus anguillicaudatus. The sequence continues at coordinate 26,636,092 of NC_073344.2, read as the reverse complement.
TAGTCGTGAATCTTAATGTTTAGATTTTAGATTTAAATGATTTTATTCATCTGTGTGTTCAGTGTGATAGCAGTGATTTTCTGTCAGACAGTTAGTGTTCAGTCGAAGATTACTATTATTTTGTTTTTCTTTAACAATGACGACCAGATTATTATAAACTTTGATCTTGTGTACTTTAAGAAATATGTCCTGGCTATAACAGTTTGATGTTTATAATCTATCTGATTAAACTTGTGCAGAAATGATAAACACTGTTTAGTAGTTTGGTTTCATTGCATTTAATGTAAATCGATTATTAGATATCGTCTAGTATTAAACTAATAACTAAACGAACTAGTAACAAATAACTAAGGTGTCACTGTGGCTGTCATTGATCTCTCGTGTTGTGGCGGTGCTGCTGCTGCTGCGTGTGCCCGGCTGAGAGCTGTTGTAGGCCGGATACAGTCTAAACTCTAGCCCGGTGATTTCAGGCCTCTTTGTGTTTACGCATGAATATATATGAATATTGTAGACTTAAAAACCCTACATGAGCTGTTTGTTTAGTCTTCTGTTGTGAACTGAGGAGAACACGTGACAAAAGATCACTGAGACAAATTTTCAAACGGATAAAGACTGTTTTTAATGTGCCAAATGTGTCTGCAGATTAAAAACTTTTACTGAGTTGATGACTATAAATATTCACATGAATTTTCCCCCAACTATTTGTATGTGTGTGGTTAACATGTGCAGGTTTAGTTAAGTTTATGAAATGATCCTCATAAATATATTTTCAAAGTTGTTCATACGATTTTATTCTGGATCCGTCTCATGAGTCTGACTCAATATTCGTGTTAACTCTATAGTAAAGAAAACTAAAGCCACAGCTAAACACATATTGATCAGACTAAGTTAGTTGTCTGTTGTAATCAGTTGTTTATTTATTATTGTTTATCAGGATATTGCATTGAATTTGTTCATAGATAGAGGTGTGATTGCATTGTTTCATATCTGAAGAGATTTGTCCACCAGATGTTCACTGTAAATCTTATAATAATATTTTTTTTGTTTATTTGTCAGGATCCAGAGGAACATTGAAGTCCTGTAGTCCATCTGCTGGATCTGACACTGGTTTTCTTCTCATGCTGATTTTCCTCCTGCACGAGTCTTTCATTTGTCATTCGCACGCAAGTGACATCACGTTTTAAAAGTTTTTCATTCTCTTGAGGAAAAATGCAAATATCTGCAAGAAAAACCGTGACAGGAGTTCTTGATCTGTGCCGACTCTCAGTCTCTTAAACAAAATCTGCTGATGGTGGACAACTAAAACCAATTCCCCAGATTATTTGTGACGTTATTATGACAGAAACATCATGGAGCCAAAGCTGCGAGAGTTCATGTGTGTAGAACAAAGTGATTGTGTGTCCGCTGTTGGAGTGACCATGAGCTGTGTGCGCGGCCCTTTATAACTTTGAGAAGCTTGACCCGTACATCTCTGTTGGGCCCGTGTAACCGAGTTCAAACTCAACCCATCTTCCCTCGATCGGTTTGCTTGCGCTGGCGAGCGAGGATGCGTGCGTTGGACCGCAGCCGGTGAGGATGTATGCGCCGTCCGGGATGACGGAATGCAAGGCGGAGGTCACTCCGTCTGCACGAAATGGGCACCGCGTGTTCAGCTACACCCTTGATAGCCACACGGCAGCTGCCTTCAACATCATGAACGAGCTGCGTTTGGAGCGTCAGCTGTGCGACGTCACGCTGAGGGTGAAATACAACGATCTGGAGGCCGTCGACTTCGTAGCACATAAAGTGGTGTTGGCATCGTCTTCGCCGGTGTTTCGTGCCATGTTTACCAATGGGTTGAAGGAGTGCGGGATGGAGGTGGTGCCCATTGAGGGAATTCACCCAAAGGTAAGCGCATCTATAGACCAGTGTTTGTTTAAAGATGTGTTTTTAGAAGGTTTCCAGTAACTTTACAGAAGGTTTATGTCAGGTAGAGCTTGAACATAAGGACAACACATGTATGTATGAAATCTGCCAGCCATAATCTTACACATCTATGTTCTGTCATATAATCAATGGACTGACTTGCACAGTGTGAACAGTGAAAATATTCACTGTACTTGACTGTTCATGAGTGTGCATGAGTTTACAAGTGTTCACGAGTCTGAGTGTTATGAGTGTGCATGAGTCACTGACTGTTCACGAGTCTACATAAGTCTTCTTTACGAGCGTTCATTCTGACACTGTGAATGTTGTTCTCAGGTGATGGGGCGCTTGATTGAGTTTGCATATACGGCAAGCATCTCCGTGGGAGAGAAGTGTGTGATTCACGTTATGAATGGCGCTGTCATGTATCAGATTGACAGTGTGGTCAAAGCCTGTTGCGATTTCCTCGTGCAGCAGCTCGACCCGAGTAATGCTATCGGCATCGCCAGCTTCGCTGAACAGATCGGCTGCACAGAACTTCATCAGAAGGCCAGAGAATACATCTACATGAACTTCAGTCAGGTCAGTGTGACACACACACACACACACACACACACACACACACACACACACACACACACACATCTGATGATGCCAATCCTGTCAGACTATTATTCTATGAATGTCAATTTCAAATGTGAATTTGGCATCTCTGTCAAAATTACTAAAACCTTTATATTCTTGGTCAAATTATTATAAAAATAAATCTATTTTGCTTTAAAAAAAGATTTGGACATATTTAGATTTAATTGCGTAATCATGTCACCGCACGTGCGTCTGATAGGTTTGAAAAACGAACACTCAATTAATCAGGGCCGTGGCATGCACAGGGGCCGTATGCGTCATGGCGAAAAGGAAACTTCTTTAGCAAAAAGAACATGAACACAGACTAGATTATTAACGAATTGTATTGCCTGTTATTACAGGCGATACATCCACGATAATTATTGCGTATGTGAATTTATTTTTTTTAAACAAAATTTAATAGAAAAAGTATTTTTTTCTTTAAGTGTGCAGATGAAAAGATGTAATAGGGCAACAAATGTATTTTGGTTTTAGTGTTATGTTCATATTGATTTTCCATGCGCTCACCTTGTTAATATTATTATGAAAATATCAACAGAAATGATTGATTGATGTTCGTCTGTCTCTCAGGTGGCGACCCAGGAGGAGTTCTTCAATCTGACTCACTGCCAGCTGGTGACGTTAATCAGCCGCGATGAACTGAATGTGCGCTGCGAGTCCGAGGTGTTTCACGCCTGTGTGGAGTGGGTGCAGTACGACCGCGAGAACCGACGACCGTACGTTCAGGCGTTGCTGCAGGCCGTCCGTTGCCACTCGCTCACGCCACATTTTCTGCAGCGGCAGCTGGAGCATTTCGAGTGGGACGCTCAGAGTAAAGATTACTTGTCGCAGATCTTCCAGGATCTCACGCTGCACAAGCCCACCAAACTCATTCCGTGCAGAACGCCCAAAGTGCCGCAGCTCATCTACACGGCCGGCGGTTATTTCCGTCAATCGCTCAGCTATCTGGAGGCGTTTAACCCATGCACGGGTGCGTGGCTGCGGCTGGCGGATCTCCAGGTGCCTCGCAGCGGTCTGGCGGCGTGCGTCATCAGCGGTCTCCTCTACGCGGTGGGCGGCCGTAATAACGCTCCGGACGGCAACATGGACTCCAACACGCTGGACTGTTACAACCCCATGAACAACTGCTGGCTGCCCTGCGCGCCCATGAGCGTCCCGCGTAATCGCATTGGTGTGGGCGTCATAGACGGGATGATCTACGCGGTGGGGGGGTCACACGGATGTGTCCATCACAACAGCGTGGAGAGGTGAGATGTTTTTTATTGCCTAGATGTTTGCTTTTCCTGCCACGTCAAACCAGAACACCAGAATCCTGGCTTGACAGACGAGACATCGCACAGATGGGGCACAGTCAGTGGTGGTCATGTTCTCATTAACATCACAGAGAAAACTGACGTCAGGTCCAAACAGACCACAAATGAGGAACAGAAACCAGCTATTAATAGACACGTTAGAGGAAGAAACTACAGTTGTATAAGATGAGTGTGTCAGGTGTATCTCGGGTAGTTTTAGGTGTGTTGGTTTTACTTCCTCAAGATGTAGTATGACACCTGAGTGATGTGACAAATTTCCCACAGTAGTTTATTTGCCGATATTATGTTTCAGGTATGACCCGGAGAGAGACTCCTGGCAGCTCGTGGCACCCATGTTAACTCGACGTATTGGAGTGGGCGTGGCCGTGATCAATCGTCTGTTGTACGCAGTGGGCGGCTTCGATGGGACTCACCGGCTGAGCTCGGCCGAATGCTACAACCCCGAGCGAGACGAATGGAGGAGCATAGCGTCCATGAATACGGTCCGCAGCGGAGCAGGTGAGCTCTTACGATCTGCTGAAGGTCAACAGTCACCGGCACACACACACCATGTTTAGATCTTCATGTGTTGCACAGAACTCTCGACCTGAACATGAAAATCATTTACTCTTCTTGCCATATCAGATGTATTTCTTCGGCCAAATACAATTTTTTCCACCAAATTATGCCGTCCCTTTATTTTATTTTATGGACCCACACATCCACTGATAAAGCTATGATTAAAGTCATCTAGATGTTTCTTTAGGACAGCCAAATGGTTTTGAAATGAAAATCATAATGTCAACTTTTATTTTCATATTTTTTTTACAAATTTTATTCCAACTCAGCTGTCTGTCTGAAATGATTCACGCTTTTGGCTGCAGTTAAACATTAATGGTTAGATGTAGATCATTAATTCAATGCTTCTTTTCAATGTTTGTTTATTTTATTTTTGTTCAAACATCAGTCTGATCAGGAAGACTTAGGCCACATCCACATGAAGTCAGTGCTTCCTAGGGTGGCCATTCGTGCCAGTTCCGCCGGACACGTCCCAAACATGTTTTCGAGTTTGTTCTCCGGAAGTCGCATTGGTCGACCGCATACGTCATCAAGGTTTAATATTTCGGATTTCATTTCAGAAAAGCAACTACAATGATTGTATGTCTTAAAAGAAATAAATCTTAATCTTGTATTTTAACTGAAATGTGAGAACCTCGATGACGTATGCACGTGACTTCATATCAATATTTTATGTGTGGCATTAATGCGTCCTATCGTTAGAAAAATAACCGATGCATCGCTCCTAGTTTCTCCAGAGATAAATAGCAGATGATAAGAAACTTTTTGCAGTGTATTTTCTGTAATCTGTGTGAGAAAAGGGCTCAAATATACGGCTTGGCTATAAACATGAAGATGTAATGGTGTCGGGATCCCATAACGCCGGATGCGTCTGGACGAAACGCTGATAAAATATGTATACGTTTTATTTATAATCTCCATGTGGAGAGGCTCTTAGAGTACAAGAAATCTGTTTCTTTTCATTTCATGTATTAATTTAAAGCCCATCACACTTGCTGTGCTTCATGTGACATGTGACGTGTGTGTGTGTTCAGGTGTGTGTGCGCTGGGGAACTACATCTACGTAATGGGCGGGTACGACGGGACGAATCAGCTGAACACTGTGGAACGATATGACGTGGAAACGGACAGCTGGAGTTACACAGCATCCATGAGACACAGACGCAGCGCGCTGGGCGTGACCGCACATCACCAACGCATTTATGTGCTCGGTATAAACTCCTATCTAACACACACACACACACATGATGTCAAAAACACTGAATAATCTTTTGTCAGTAAAATAAAGCTCTGTCTGTCTGTAGGTGGTTATGATGGAAACACTTTTCTGGACAGTGTTGAATGTTTTGACCCAGAAACAGAGACGTGGACAGAGGTCACTAAAATGACATCCGGTAGGAGCGGGGTCGGGGTGGCTGTTACCATGGAGCCGTGCCAAAAAGACCTCAGCCAGTGTCAGAAACACTAGTGCCTCCATCTCACTTCATGAATGATTTGTCCATCTCGCTTTCTTTCTTTTTTAATCGGTGTCACAGCGCACAACAAATGTGTTCTTCCCTCACACGCTGAATCGTTTCAGTCAGTGTGCAAATCAAATGAGAACGATTAAGAGATCTGTGCACATGTATTCAGTTGTTTTATTGCCCAGTTTGAGTTGTGGAGATCCTCCTCCGTGAGTCAAGATTATTTAATCCTCAAGTGACTTACAGGCCAAAACATAACATCACTCTGTGTGCACATTTCTTTCCTAAATGTAATAAAGTGCCATGACCCACCACATAAGTATCTGCTGCCGAACCGCACCGTGCCAGGACATCATCATGAACACAACACTGGGTGATCTGAACCTAAACGGCTGCTTTTCAGACTGAACTATTATACAGAATCGGCTTTGATGGAGTGCTTTGACTGATTATTGCCCAGATTATTTTGTATTCATTTTTCTAGATTAAGGTTTCGACGGCGAAGAGCTTGTGTACAGAATTGAGATCAACCTCAGAGCTTTTGGAAATTTATAAACTTACATGACAATTTTTACTAAACAAAATGAGTTATGAAGTATCCAGATTTCTTTAAGTGGATTCTAGACAAAGTAACTTTTGCTGAAATGATGTTTTTTGAAATTCAGCCTGAAGACGATGTATTTGTACAACCAATTAAAGCTGCTTTTCTTTCAATGGAGATTTGTACATTGGTGGTATTGCATGAAGTCTTGTTCATGATTTCATTCTATTTATATTTGAGAGGTTTTTCTTTGCTCTAGTGCTCGGTGTTCGTACTGGATAAACTGAACTTGGGTCTGTGCTTACAAATTAGACTTTTTGTATGAAAATGGATTCATTTTTCTTGTTCCTGATCTAAAATCAGTTTTAAAGGTTTGTTTAAAGTCTGCGCTGTTTATTTTACAGCAACGAGTACATTGTACGAGCATCATACATTAAAGCTTATGTTTAAACTCTAGTTGTGTCGTCAGATTGAGTCACGTCACGCGGTGGCGCCAAAACCCAATTATTTATTTATTAACCCTTAAGTGTGTTTTATGTCAAATCAATGTTTTACTACAATAATCAGTAACCAATTCACTCTAATTCACCTTTATTGTAATTAACTTAAACTTTACGTTAAGACTTCGCTAACACTTCCTCTTCACAAAATATTTCGACTTAATTTCTTGTTAATGAGGAAAGTTTGATGATTGTTCGCGCGCGGGGTTGATGGACATTAACATTAGATTATTATCGGAGAGTAATTGTGAAATATAAATGTGTTCTCGGATTGTTTGATGGTTTTGTTTGGAGCCCATTATTAAAGTCTCATCTCTGACTCATTTTGTTCTTATTATGAAACTTTAATTTGGGAGGCGCTTATTCAACTCGACAGGCGTCAAACACGGAATCACTTTAACATTGAGGAGAAACTGAATTTTATTCAGGACGAACTTTGATTCACATCCGTCAGTGAAGAAGCGTCTGTAGATCCGTCAGCGCAGGTGCGTAACTTAACAGTTCATTCAGTGCACTACTTATACCACTGTGAGTTTATTGTCCAAACTACTAACGATAAAACACACGTGTCCGACACATCAGGTCAGCAGTTCAATTATTACCAAATCGTGTTTGATGTGCATCATAAGAAGCTCTAAACTGAAACGCGCTTTACTTGAACTGTAAATAAGCAGATTAAACATGCAGTGAATATGAATAATTTTACCTCATAATCAGTCTCTATCTGTCATATTGATTCACGTTTTGCGATGATTATGTCCTGAAATGGAATCATCATTGATATTAAAGCCGAGATTATTTTCCTTACCTGATGTTAAAATCTTCATTCATCTCTGTGTGAAGCAGGTGGGCAGTAGTTATGATCCCTGTGAACGAGTTTCGCAGCATCACCTCAGTTCAAAACCCTCAGTTCAGAGTCCTGAAGCCCTGGTGGGATGTGTTGTCTGAATATCTGGCCATTGCCATGCTAATGATCGGAGTGTTTGGGTGCACGCTTCAGGTACTGTCTGTCTCTATCCAATCTGATCAAAATACAAGAAAGATCAGTTCACATTTACATCTCATAATATTTATACCAGAATTACAAAGCGTTTAATAGATGAGAATGATACTGAACAAAGACATCATCTTTTACCCATTATTTAAAAATTCTTCAAAATAAACATAACAATAAAAATTGGTCATTTCAAACCCCTTTGCTGACATTTGTTTTGAGGAACATGAAAGGATTTAACAAAGATTTTAAAGCTCTTTTCAACCCTTGATGGAATCAATAAAGGCGCCTGAAGTGTAATTTATAGTTGTGCGTAGGTCCTATGGTGTAGGCAACACGTCAGTTTTCATATATAGCCTATTTCTGCATCAGTGTCGACATGCAACTACACATGCGTGCAACCCACAGCAGCAGCGCAACAGCCAAAGAAGCAGCAGCCCGGCCAGTAGACCCACAAACAACGAAGAAACAGCAGCAGCTTGTTGTGTATGATCCGAGACGAACAGCAGTGATGGAGGTAAATAAACAACGACTTTTGGTGCAAGCATAGACTACAGCGTAGAAGTGTATTTTATAGTCGTGCATAAGTTCTACGCCGGAGGCTTTGCAGAGGCTGTCCGTAGCTCTGTGTAGCCTGACGCGCACCTTGCCAAAAATTTAACGTGTCCGTTCTACACAGACTGCAAGCACTGTGATGGTCCACCCCTCCCATCAGGTCAAAAATATCTGCGTCACATTCCTTCATAGGCATTTCCGCTTGTGACGTACAAAGATGGCTCAAGTTGAGGAGTGATTTTACTTCCATCACTGCTGGTCTTCTTAAATCATACACAACAAGCTGCTGCTTCTTCGTTTGTGGGTTTTTTTTTGGCCAAGCTGCTGCTTCTTTGACTGCTGTGCTGCTACTTTGGGTTACATGCATGGATATTGCCTACCGGAAGTATATGAAAACCGATGCATAGCCTACGTTGTCGCTGTAGGACCTATGCACACTTATAATAAGCCCTTAATGAATGACATAAACTTACTTATCAGTGTCCTTCTGCCAGGTTTCTGTAGTAATGCTGATGGGGTGCAAAAGTCATTGACTATTTCTTTAATCTTTCACCGGGCTGTTTTGGCAGAAACACACATACATCTTTGATGATTCTTCAGCTGTTATATAAACAGTGAATTGTCGTCTTTTTCTCAGCTGACACAGGACAAGATTTCCTGCCTGCCGAACCGAGTCACAGATGCTTCCAGAGAAGATGTGGACTGCAGTCACCTACAAAAGAACAATGAGAGTCTGTTGAGTCTTACCATCGTCGAGGCATTCGGTAGAAAAAATGGTCTCGATATCCGCCAGTACGAGTTTGTCAACCACTTCTGTTATGAACGTTCTGTACACTGGTATGGCAAGTACTTCCCTTACCTGGTGGTCATCCACAGCATGATCTTTATGGTGGCCAGCAGCTTCTGGTTTAAGTTCCCAGGGACGTCGTCTAAGATCGAGTTGTTTGTAAACATTTTAGAGAAATGCTTTGACTCACCGTGGACCACAAGGGCCATCAGTGAAGTGTCTGAAGAAAGAAGGGAAGACACGATGGCAATCTGGAGAAAAAATACTATGACAAAATCTGTAACGGACGACGACACGGTTGCTCTTTTACGATCTTCTGTCGATTCCGACTCGAATCAAAAATTAGCAGAACTGCAGCCTCCTGTGTCCTTGTTGGATAAGAAAGAGGGTGAGCAGGCCAAGGCCCTGTTTGAAAAGGTTAAGAAGTTTCGAACGCATGTTGAGGAGGCAGATCTTCTTTATCTCATGTATGTCCTACAAACTGTACTAAAAGTCTTCAAATTTCTTCTCATCACCGTTTATAGCATTGCGATGGTTTCAAACATCCAGGTTGTTGTGGTGTGCACGGTGCCTCCAGATCTGACAGGGTTTGGTTCTTTCTGCTGCAGCTATAATAAAGCTCGTCTGTTCTCTAAATCAGCATATTGTTATATATGCTTTGTTTGCGTGTATGGATTGTCATGTGTCTATTCGCTTTGTTGGCTGTTTTATCGACCGTTGAAAGAATACTCGTTTGAGACTGTTCGCTTGGAGTCGGGAATCGATGACATCCCAGATGTTAAAAATGATTTTGCCTTTCTTCTGCATCTCAGTGACCAGTATGATGCCCTTTACTCCAAACGATTTGCAGCCTTCCTCTCGGAAGTGAGCGAGAGCAGGCTGAGGCAGGTAAACCTTAACCACGAGTGGACGACAGATAAACTCCGCACACGTTTGTTGCGCAACGCGAGTGAAAGGTTGGAACTCTGCTTGTTTCTGCTACCAGGATTGCCAGACACCGTCTTTGAAATTCCAGAAGTTGAATCACTTAAGCTGGAACTGGTAAGCAACGTTACGATCCCTGGAAATGTAAGACAACTTACAGCCTTGCGTGAGATTTCGTGTATCCACACCCCCGCTAAACTCCAGCCAGCTGCCCTCAGTCATCTGTGTGAGAACCTGAAAGTTCTGCGTCTAACCTTTGACAGTCAGGACAAAGTACCGCTGTGGATGTACACTTTAAAGAACCTGGAGGAGCTTCACCTGAACGGACCCCTAAACAACGAGCTCTCTCGGAGTCCGATCTTGGGCACTTTACGCGAACTCAAAAATCTTCGTGTGCTGACGTTAAGTTGTCAGCTGACCAAGACACCTCCCAGTATTGTAGATGTTTCTAGCCAGCTGCTGCGACTGTGTGTTCACAATGAGGGAACCAGGCTTCAAGTTTTCAGCTCTCTAAAGAAGTTGGTTAATCTTGTCGCTCTGGAGCTGAGGGGCTGTATGCTTGAGCGAATTCCCAGTGCGGTGTTTAGCCTCTCACATCTACAAGAGCTGGACCTGAAAGAGAACAGGCTCACCACCATAGAAGAAATTCTGAGTCTGCAGCACTGTTGTCATCTGATTACCCTCAGACTCTGGCACAATGACATTTCTTACATTCCTGACCACATCGGCAAACTCAGCACACTGGAGACGCTGGATATTAGCTGGAATAAGGTCCGCCGACTTCCACCTCGCCTCTGCTACTGCACTAAACTCCAACATCTGGACCTTTCACACAATCGGCTGACCTCCCTTCCCTCGGAGATTGGAATCCTGCAGTCTCTACGGCACCTGTCTGTCGCCTTTAACTCCCTAGAGTCTCTCCCTGAAGAGCTCTTTTCCTGTAAGAGGCTAAAGGTTCTAGCATTGGGAAATAACAGCGTTTCTGCGTTGTCCCCGCGGGTTGGGAATCTTACTCAGCTGCTGAGGCTGGAGCTGAAAGGGAACAGGCTTGAATTGTTGCCGGCTGAGATTGGTGACTGTATCTCACTGAAACTGTCTGCTCTTATAGTAGAGGACAGCTTGATCGACCTGCTGCCTCCTGATGTGAAAGACAAAATGAAAAACCGATAATTCCAATCCCAACCCTTTAATGGTTGATTACAACCAATGCTTACTGTAACGCATCCATCAATGTTTGTACTTTTACGAAAAAAAATTGATTGACGTCTTTAAAGTTGCCATGAAACGGAAGTAGCAATTGCCTTATTTTCCCCGTGGTGATGTATATCCGAATGAAACGGCTTCTGAAATGAAATAAGGCAGGGCTGGATTTGAATTTGTCCATCGAGATCTGATTGGATCGTTTGAAGTTGGGTCGTGTTGCTAATTGCTAATCGCTGCGATCTTCTCCCGGACCCCGCCCACCTGCCATACTTATGACCGGAAGTAAAGAGAGATCGTTTTGAGGAGGGGAGGAGATTTGCATTTTTGATTTTAAGATTATGAGCACACACACATTTTTTAAAAATAATGAAGCTCACAGATAAGTCATTTGTTAATAATTCCACAATATAAAAAATGTATATATAGTTTTTCATTTCAATTTCATTGCGACTTTAAAATAAACCAATGCACCTGTTGATGAGTAGTAAATGATGTAGACAGATTTCAGTTACTGTAAGTCTGATCTTAGGCAGTCATTCTTTGTACAGTATGAAGCATTGAACTCTCACCTGACAGACTAGATAAACCAGATCAACACTTTTTCACTTTATAAATGAAAGGCAAGGCAATGTCCTATAGTATCATGAGTGTTACAAATTCCTCTCATTCGTGTCTTAAAGAGTCAGTATTTTTTCAGCATACTAACATTATCTACTCATTGACATTCATTGAAGCAGAACTGTGCTCGTCATTCTGTTGGCTTGTAACACCGTAGGTTTTGGTTGAGAACAAACTGAACTAAGTTGGTGTTTACAAATTACCAGTATTCACATTTATTAAAGAAAACTTAAGGTCAGATTTGAAAGATGTTAAAGGTTTTAAAAATGGTATGTGGGATATAGGAGTAGATTTAAAGCTAGATAACGATTTTTTTAAAGGTAAAGACACTGAAAAGTGAATCGGGTAAATTTAGAAAAGGTCTGTTTTCAGTTGTTTTTTGAAGTTTATGGTGGACTCTGCAGTTCAGGTGGAAGCTGACAATTTATTGTAGCAGAGAGGAACAGAATGGGTCAACGTTTAGTGATTTGGTTCTTCTTTGAGATAGGTGTTGCTCAATTCAGGCACTGCTCGTCTGTATGGGCAAGTGGGGCAGTCCCCCACCAAAATATTAATCCACTTGAAAATATAGAACTCTATGGGGCGGTTTCCCGGACAGGGATTAGACTAGTCCCAGACTTAAACATTTTTAAGAGCTCTCCAAACTGAAAACAACTTGCACTGACATATCTTAAAATACATCAGTGCCCTTTGTTTTACCTCAAAATGCACACAGGTAATATTTTTAGTAAGGCATGTTTGTTAAAACTATTTATATTTCCTAATTAAACTAAGGCCTAGTCCTGGATTAAGCTAATCCTGGTCCGGGAAACCGCCCATTATAAACTTAATTAAATCTAAACAGCTAACTAGTAAATATGTCTAATATTTTTCAAACAAATATTTAAAGAGTTTCTAGACTATTTGAAGTGGTAAAGTGAGATGAATATGTTTGGAAATTGAGCGCATGGCTCGGTTGGCTCCTGTATGTAAGTTCGAGCTGAGGGGGCTGAGGCTGTCTCTGCCCTCCTGTGCTCAGCAGCGCCCCACATTTTTTCCATGTAAATTTGTGGTGAAAAATTGAAATGCAGCAAACTCTAATTGAAAGCCATATGGCTCTAGCTTTTACATTCCGCGTAAGCAAAGTGCATGTCGTTGTCTGCTGCGTGTACGGCTAATTCTTCAGGTTGTGATAGTCTACATAATAGTGTAGAGTTTTTATTACAGAATTTGAAGATTGTCAGTTAATGAGAAAATGTACATTAAACAACTTTGGTCTGACAAGCCAGATAGAAAAATTGTGCAACGCCCAATGGTAAGTTGTTCAATAGGGCATTTTAAAGGTTGTGGGATGACAAAGCTTTGGCTGTCTGGTTGTACTAAACGGAATAAAGTGTTTTATTCACCATGCCTACTTTCACTTTTTAAGCACTAAGCTAAAAGGTTAAAACCAAATAATCCACATTATAGGGCATATACACCAAACGCAATTTCAATGATTTGCACAAGTAGATTACATACAAAGTCAATGCAGGGATGAGAATAGTCGCAAACTTGCGCGGGAAAAACATGCTATCCACCTTTTGCACAAGTTAAAAGTATTGAGATCAGAAGGGGTGTGACGTGGAATGAAAACAAGAGGGGTGTTACAGAGTGAGATCAGAAGGGGTGTGACAGAGTGAGATCAAGAGGGGTGTGACAAAGTGATATCAGAAGGTGTGTGATGTGGAATAAGATCAGAAGAAAATGAAATGTCTGATAACCCTTACCTTACCTTAACCCACACTGACACAGGAAAAACATACAAACTCTTATTGAACATGTCGCAGCTAGTGCGCATGTCTTGAAACAGCAGTTCTTTTTCCAAAATAAAAGTTCCTTTAACCAGCTTTAATTGTCCAAAAATTGTAATCGATAAATTATAAATAGATCAGTCTTTATGATCAAATTAGTTCAAATTCTGGAAAAGGGTTGAAAACAAATTGACAAGCTTTACAGCTTATTAAAAAATTGTATAAAATCTCAATTTAGTATTTGACCATTAATTAATAAATTATGTGTTTGTTGAAATATTACATTGAAGAAACATAGAAAATATTTCAGTATAAACTTAATAGCCCAGATACTTACATTCAATAGGCTAATGGCACTTTACGCTAATGGCACTTTTCTTAACATTAAAATATGCTTCTCCCCTTCCCTTATTTTATTAGGGAAAATTTCTGAGCTTAACTTTTCATCACACAACTTAAAATCAGTTTACATAGGCTACCATTAATCAGGAAAACTAAAAACAATTATCAAAACATTAAATAGAAACAATTATATGCATATCAATTGTTAAATTTATATATTTTTATTAAAACAAACAGTGAAATATGAAAGCCAATATGGATAATATGCCATTTGTCAGCCAAAATCGGACCAAATCCACATATCCACAGCCTTGCCGAATCTGGCAACTTTTGCTGGGCCAGTGCTGGCTTAATGCTGGTAAGCCGCAGCCAGAACACAGCCGCGTGCGCCGACACTCAGCCGGATCTGGCCCGAGTGCACTGGCTACCTGTGGTTTAAATGGTGACTTCATATTTACAATTAATTTTGTGCCTGTTTCAATCTCAGCAGCAAGTCACTTTATATGGTGCTGAAGATCACAGTGTGATTGATTGATCTTCACAACTAATGTAGAGAGAGAACTGTTCTCAAAATGAAAACAATTATATTTGAGAGAATGAACATTAAGAGCCTCCCATCTGGATTATGTATGTAAACTTTGTTCTGTATTCTTACAGTAGAGCTCAGTTGTTGTTGGTGTGATTAATCTTGAAGATCTTGAACTTCTTTTTTTTTAACAGTATGTGTTGTTAACCTTTTAGAGAAGAGTCTGGGTTTTCTTTACTATACACCACTAGAGATTTGGTTTCTTGTCACTGTCGCTATAAATATACACTATATAGACAAATATTTTTATGAAGTTTATTTAACCAAGTTATGGAGGAGCATGGTCATGTGATCCAACCAATCAGTACGAAGAAGTGTATAAATAGCCATCCCTCACCTCTGTCCCGTGACAGGTTTTGTGCAGCATCCCTCCTCCACGCCATCACCTCACTCTCAGATAGTTCATCTATCAAAGTTAAAGAGGGGGGAGTACTCTGCGTTCAGGCTAAAATTACGAGCTCTGAGCCCTCCCCTTGGACAGCACGCAAAATATGCTTCATCTCATTCCCTATCGATTACATGAATACGAACTCGTGAAACACTTGTTAATAATAACGTACATATCATGGTATCGATTTTATAATTGTGCCATTTATTTTTTTTTTTAGGCCTATTTCCTTGTCAGATGGAATGGCACACCTGGTTTATTATGAGACCATGTTAGTCATCTGTCATGCTAATTCACTAAAAGTTTTGACCAAGTATATATCTTCTTAGCAGGCTATCTTAATACATTATCTTCTCATAAACTAAAGCATTGAGGTATGTTTCAAAATGTCTCATAAATTCAGTCATCTTTCTATTGATTTTCATTGATCTGGCCGATGTTGTGGCATACATGGATTTAACTGTTTAGCATTTACTATATGACATTATATTAAGACACATACTTTGCAATAATACTATGTTTTTACCTTATTTTTTCTTTTTTGTTTTGTGTTATTTCTTATTTCTATACATTATTTTTCTTATTCTTTTGTTCTATATTGTGTTTACTGTAAAGCTACTTTCAAAACATACTAAATTGTATAGCCTACTATTGAAATAAATATGAATTTATGTGAAAGCTTTTTAACCAGGTGTATAGCGAACGCTACAGACATCACTGATTATAATGAGGATCTGTTTAAACAGCCCTGAAAGGCTCAGTATCATCACTGCTGATGTAGTAGCAGGTATCTCGAGGTACCTGCCAGTGACACTGAACAAACAAAACAAGCATTGTGTGTTTGTCCTCAATCACAGAGTTCCTGTACAAAGCTCTTTCTCTGCACAATGTTGCCTTGTACAGTCCCTCATTCACATTCCTGTATTGTGTGTAACTCTGGGTTTGTGTACGGTCACCTTGAGCACACAATGTACTGTATTGATTTGCACAGGCACATACTGAAACTGTTTACACGAGTGAAGCATACTAATTTTAGGCCCACAAACTTTTTAATGAATGATAAACAAATGTGTTAAGGAATTATGGGGAGTCAACAACACGTATTTCACAAAGTGACGTTTATTTTTCTCACATTCTTGGTGAGAGCCATCTGCTGGGAACATGATGTCATCTTACTAGGTAAGACAACTAACAATTCAGACAAACATATTTTCAGTTCATGAAACACCATAATAAATACAATATAAAATCCCACAGTTAACATTTACGTTTATACACAGAAATAAATAAGCCAAATAAATTCATCAAATGTTATTTACACATGTTAATAATGAAAAACAAACACACCACGCACACATCATTACTCCTAACACGCATACTGTACACACAAAGCGAGTATTCAACAGGTTTATCAGTGCATGTTGCTCAAAGGGTGGCAGGAAATAATTTCATGAATATTAAAATGTTTACAGTTAAAGATTCTACACAGAAATGGCTTAAAATACTAAAGAGAGCTATTTACATTTGTGCCAGACAAAGGTCAACGAAACTGTACAAGAGCAGCAAGGATTTGCTCTGTGCAAACTGGTGCTACACATTCCAGCTAGTTAGGATTAAGCAACCAAACTATTTAACAGATTTTAACATATAACACATTAAAACTAAATTCCAAACTACGATTGTGCACCGAGGGCTTTCCACGGCACGAAATGAACCGTAAAGTCAATTTAACTCAAACTTGTTTGACGCTGTAAAAACTCCACCATCTCTGAAGCGCACGCGGCCCGTGCCACGTCCAGTGCATTGGCCCCTGTGCTGTCCCGGTGCTCCAGGTTTGACAGGGGACCCAGGTACTCCATTACATCCCAGTGGCCTTCACGGATGGCGATGTGAATGGGTATGGTTCCGCTGTGGTCGGGGATGTTGACGGAGGCCCCGTGGTCCACCAGAGCTCGGAGCGTCTCCAAGAAACCCGTGCGGGCGGCATCGTGCGCGGGTGTCACTCCACAGCGGTCCTGGATGTTTGGATCAGCACCGTGTTCCAGTAATGCCCGTGCCACGCTGGTGCACCCCATCATCATCACCTAAGTTACATCACACCAAACACATATCAATGATATCAAAAGTGCATCGCGACTGATAAAACAACACTGTAGACATAGTGGTGTCTGGAGAAGTGGGTATACTCTTTAATTTACACCCAACTAAGGTTGAATAAACAGTGACATGTAAGACTAGTCTTACATAATAAGTTTAGCCTACTCCAAAATGGGTTAGTAGTATTGTCACTGCTGCTTGACTTCTCAGTGTTAAGGATCATTATGAAGTTAATATTTAGAAGAGGGTATACTCCATGGCATCTAATAAAGAAGTGGGTATAAGTTACTCCGTATACCTGCACTACACCACTGCGTACACATACAGTAACCTACTACAGACGGTAACAGTCAGTGATTGTGACGTCATCATCAAGACCGGTCCGTTCACTTAATCACGAGGGGGAAAATGAAATTGAAACACGTAGCAGTGTAAATACAGTAGAAACATTTACCTGCAGGGCGGTTTTCCCGAACTCGTTGAGCGTGTCTGGTTCGACCCGGTGATCCTGCAAAATCCGCCGAACCGCCGTCACATTCCCCTGAGCAGCGGCCGCGCTAAGACTCTTCCCGCAACCGAACCCGTCCAGAACCATCACCTGAAACATCGATCGATCGCGATACATCTGACGTGAATAACTCGCTGACACGGAAGAACTCCGTGAATTCAAGTCTGTATATCGGACTAAAACGAGATAAACATCAACTGAATTGTACTTACCGTGTGTCTCTCAGTCGGTATTTATCGATAAGTGACCGTTGGCTGTTTATTTGTTTATACAAACACGTCAAAGCAATCATGTGTACGTGTGTTTGTGTGTGTGTGTGTGTACTGTAAGCGCCTTTACATGACCGCCCGCTTGATCCACAACAGCACTGGATGACGAGCGCACTTCCACCAATCAGAGCTCACACACGCCATCAGGGATACCATAATTGGTTAAAAAGGAGGAGTGCTGATAGGAGTTGCTACAGTGTCGCCGTGGTAACTTCGCCATTGACCAATGAGAAAGCGGAACACAGAAGGCGGGCGATTTGAGAAGTTTTATTTGTAAACTGTTGAAGTTCATTCAAGTTTCTGAGTGTCAGAGTAAAAAGAGCGGGTCAGGGTCACTCTCCACCTCCGCTAAACTACATAATAAAACCCGATTAAACATGCCATCAGTCAGAACAATCACGTCTGGGTATATATCATAATAAACAATACACAAATACTTTTAAATACATTTATTGCGATATTAAAGTACAACATTTTCCATCATTTTGGAGCAAAAATCTTAAAAACGAGTAAAAATTAATATTGACTGAAATGTTGGGTATGCTTATATTTAGCATCAGAATTAATAAAGTAATTACTTTTCCTTACAGAATAAACTCTATTAGTAATATGGATAGAAACATTGCATAGATTACCCCCCCCCAACAAAAAACTTTTTGATGTGCATTTCTCTTTTTCATAACTGTGTGAATGCCAAAACATTGCAGCTCACATTAGCTGTTTGTCCTCAGCTGGTAATCTAAAAAATAACACACACAGAAAAACAGCAAATGATTTATGTTGAATAAAATACAAACATTTGTAGAGCTGATATTTATACAGTGATGATAAACAAACCACAACCCGATCTGCTCACCTCCGCTCTGTGTGATATAGCGAACCCACGGCAGCGCTTGATAACCACTCTTCTCAATAATCTTCATGTATCGACCCGCAAGAGCAAATCGAATTATTTATAAATAGGCAATAAATATAATTAACACAATCGATGGAAAAACTTTAGCACATTAGGAAACAATATGACGACAAAGACCGTATGCAAACGCTAACACGCATGCAAATGCACATGCAAAAATTCCCAGACCTGTATGCCCGACACTGTGAAATATGGGATCTCGAACTTGACAGTGATGGGAGGCCTTCCCTCCATCTCATCATTTTCCACACTTGGCAGACCGAAGTGGGCGCGCATCAGAAACTCCTTGCCTCCCTACAAAGCGACAAAATGATTAAAGTTTACGTCCTGCTAACCCTACTGGACCTAACTGACGAACAATAAAACTCAGCTGTGTCAAAGTCATGGAAAAATGTCTTCAGTATGGCAGTACAGATATTTTATATTTAGTTTTTACTCCTGGGAAAGATTTGATGCTCCACACAACAAGGTTCTTCTCAGGAACATATTTGGCGTGACCTGTGCTGGTTTTGAACTTGGGAGAGTCTGCATCACTTGGCACAGGAACCCTAACCTCAACATTATTGGCTACAGACTGTTTTTTAAACTGCCCTTTAGCCTGAAAGAGAGAGAGATTGATAATAAAACTCTATATAAGTGATTATGTGTAAATGTGAGAAACATCAGTACGTGTTGACAGACCTTCACCATAATCTCCACCCGACTGTGAGAGAACTTCTCTATAACAGATTCAATCCAGATGAGCGGCTTTACCTGCAGACAAATCATTAATAAGCAGATCTAGTTAACCCCTTTAGACCTCTAGTGTTTAATCTGTGTGCCTTATTTTGATCAGCATTTTTATTGATTTCAACTGAAAAACATGTGATGTCCATTCCAGTGGATGCAGGGTCTGAAGGGATTAATCGTAAAGAATCGCTTTAGTTGCAATACAAACATCACACTTACAGTTCTGGACAAACATTATCCCACGATGACCTTAGCACTGCTAATGCAATGAGCTAAAGAAACACTTATTACTTCTCTGAAAATTACCTGTTCTCCATTTCTAAAATAAAAGTGTAAGCGTTTCTTTTCCTTAAAAGTAAAACGTGTGAAGGGATGAGGAATGGCTGTGTGCTTACATGTGTGTTGATACGGTACGACATTAGCTCGGATTCTCCGTCAGGTGGAATGAAGGATATGGTTCGATCGCTCTCGAAGCGAGACAGACGAACACACTGGTGAAACTTTACATCCTCAATGGCAACGGTCTTTCCTTTGTCTCCTGGACAAACACAGACCAATACGATACACAGCAGCACAATATTTCAAAAATAACACATTTTAGAAAAAAGCTTATATATGTAAAGAGTTAACGCTGAGTTAATAATTAAGAGTTGATTCTTACGGCCGGTGAGAGCGAACAGCACGCGATCATTCAGACCCAACCTGAGCTCAGGCATTCCTGACAGCATTGTCTTCAGTTTAATACTGCCAACAATATCACTGCTCATAACACTGCCATTAGCATTCACCTACAAATACACACAAACAAACAAACATCATTAGTGTGTGTGTGTGTGTGTGTGTGTGTGTGTGTGTGTGTGTGGACTCACCAGAACATTAATGGACTCAATGACATCTATAAAGACTTCATTCTTCTTGTATTTGATGCCCTCTGACCTCCAGGACACAGCATTAGTCACTGTGGTGGGCACTTTGGTTTTTGCCACCTCAAGCTTGTTGCCCTCCTGTGTGATGTACCTGAGAAAAACACAACAAGATGTCAATCATCATCATCACAAGAAGAATAGGAGACCTTCTTCATGAGCAGTGATGAAGAGGAAAAGATGTTTTACTCCTGAAGAATCTTGCTGTCTGTCGTCTGCGGGAATCCAAAGTCCATGAGTTCATCCAGCAGCTCGTACACCACCACAAAGTTATCCTGAATGCTCTCCTCCTCCAACTCCTTGAAGTACTCAGTGAAGACCTCAACACACGCAAACACATTCATCATCAAAACACACCACTCGCTTTCTTTCTGATTTCCTTAAAATAAATAAATCGCTTCATTGTTTCATTTGTACGGTAACAGTCCATAATATCTGACACAGCACAAAAGTGATGAAGTGTAGCTGGCGAACATCAACCACACCACAGACCATAAAGCAACGCATACACTGAGCACCTCGTCAGTCGGTTCACTTGAAAGTTTTTTTGTACTCATGCTGCATAATTCATATCAACTGCTTTAAAATGCCTGACAAGAAAAAACATCAAAACAGTTTCACTAGTGTGGTAAACAAATATTAAAAGACCAACGTCGCTATTTCTTTTACTTTATTATATAAACTGTATAATGCATTTAGCCCTTCATCATTACATTACAATTAATGTCCTCACTCACCTCCACCAGCTTGTACAGGAAGGCGTAAACCAAAGAAGCGTTTGAGTTCTTGTTTGTGGTAGCCACCACTTATATTATTCTCATGTTAAGTTTAACAAACACATTATAAGCTACACATCATTTAACACGGTGCTTCTCAAACTGAAGGGACCAACAGAGGCGCCAGTTTTAATGTGTTTTTAAAAGTTTTGAGATCAAGTCAAGAAGCTTTATTGTCATTTCAACCATACAGAGACTTAAATAGACAACGTTTCTCAGGGACCATGGTGCTAGATTCAGAAACTTTATTACATAAAACAACACAGAAGA
This sequence comes from Misgurnus anguillicaudatus, assembly GCF_027580225.2. NCBI lineage: Eukaryota > Metazoa > Chordata > Actinopteri > Cypriniformes > Cobitidae > Misgurnus > Misgurnus anguillicaudatus. The sequence goes on along the minus strand of NC_073344.2, from coordinate 26,614,510 downwards.
GCTAATGACTAAAAAAGTCAATTTTCTTTAGGGGGGCACAAAGGTGATGGACCCTACATAAGAAAGGCCACACGCTGAGGCCACGTTTGAGAACCACTCATTTACAAGTACAATATCCACATAAAGATATATAGCCGTCGTAAAAATAAAGAGACCACTTCAAGATTATTTTCAATGTTTCTAAAATTACTATTTACAGGCATTTTTGTTTTATTTTGTCAACTACCGACAACATTTCTCAACATTGACAAGTAAACGCTGTCGTGAAATCATCCTTTTATCTATCTATTAATCTATCTATTCTTTCCAGAAAGGACATTTATCAAGAATCTTTTATTCAAGCTTTTATTTCTACGTGGTTGGGCTATTGTAATGCCTGGGTCTGAATGCATCTTTGATAGCTCGCCTTCATTGCGTTAAAAATGCTGCTGCTAGGCTTTTAACTGGCGCTAAGAAGAGAGATCAAAGCAGCGTTCATTTCTTTACGCTGGCTTACGGTGATATAAAGGATAAAATATAAAGTCCTGATTATTGTGTATAAAATAAAGATTTACATAAACAGGCTTCTAGATGTTCATTAAAGCTATGTTGAGCCCATATAAAACTTCTGTCTCTCTCAGAGTAAATCATCATCAGTTGTCTGTTCTGCGGCCACGGTTGAGATCGTGCATTATCTGTTACGAAACGAGCTACTGTTGTTTTTAAAATCAGCTCCCTCATTTGTTAGTTTTAAAGGACAATTAAAGACTTACCTTCTTTCTAATGCTTTTACTGTTATTGGCATGTTTCTCGAGTTATTGTGTATGGTATTTTCTGAATGTGTGTTACTTTTTTCTTATACTTTTTACATTGCTGTTGGGAGACTTTATGTTGCTCAAAAGATTTGCTTTTGTTAGGGGCCATTCACATATTGCATCTTTTGTGCGCTCAAGTTCGTAATTTCAAATGTAGACACGGTCATAATGGAAGCTATGCGGTCGTGACGTGCTCGCCGTGCGACGTTTTTTTCCAGGCCTTTCCTCACAGCATCGAGGTAAAAACACCTCAACTTTTGAAAAGGCCGCAAGCGCACCGCAGGTCATGTGACAAGAACCAACCAACCAGCTTCCTCACCTTTTCCGTTACTTTGAAACCTCAGCAGAAAAAAGGTAGAGCAGTTTATAACGACAGACGCCTTAGGAGCGCAACTGCCCGAGTGCTTTGGAAAGAAATAGAAAGAGGCGCGCCTAGTGTTTCCACACGTTTGTAGGGGCGACATGTGAACGGCCCCTTAGAATGCAACAGACATCGTAATACATCTAGAAATTATGATTAGGCAAACCTGGAGGGGTCTCTTCATTTTTCAGCATGTGTGTGTGTATAGATATGTGTGTGTGTAAAAAGATACGGTAAAGATTGTTGTGCTTGATCCACAGGAAGTGAACGTTGCCATGTGACATCACAGGACAGAGAAGCCCCTCCTCTTCCTGTTGCATTAACAGAGTGAAGAAGTGGTCGATCTCAGACATGTCCACATCACCTTTGTAGTTGCGGAAAATCAGCACCTTATAGATTTAGACAAAAAAATATGAAAGCGAGACATTTCATTGTTGTTTGTCGCAGTATCAGACAAATTTTCTAACCAAAATGCATTGCATTCGTAAGCCAGCTATCGATTCTTGCAGCACCGCATAAAGTCCAACAAGCCTATTGTTTCCAAAATATTAATACAATCTAATGATGATGTCAGCAGTACAATACAATATTAAAAATATTAGTTTTTGTTTTATTAAACCACGTACTGTAAAAATAGGCAGCATTTTTGTCAACATACATTTTTGGTTAAACAATTTCAACTTGATGTCAACTTATCACAAGCCAAAATTTAAAGTAGTAGGTTGAATAGACTTTAACTTTATTCTGCATTTCTTTTTTACAGTGCATCTTCTAAAAATTTGTGTTTTTTATGCAAATTGACTTTGATGTTTTAGTTTTGGAGTAGACATACATCCACACAGATGATTATAAACAGTTATTTGATCAAACTGGTAAGTAAACACAACATATAAACGTTTATTAAGGCGTTATAATCGCTCGTTATGACTCATATTTACCTTTCCTTTAAGATCCAGCACGAACACAGCAGATGCAGACATACCGTAATATTTATAAAATCAATTGGTTATAAAAAGAGTTAAAGTACTTAGTTAGCAATTAGTTAAGTAGCTGTTGTAACATTCCGGTGTTTAGCTTAACATGGACTCCGCAGGTCTTTTTTCCTTTTCCTGCACGCTACGTGATGACGTCACCGAGCGCCAGGTGAAACATTACCGCGATCACGTGACTGCAGAGGCGACTCACCGCGTCACTTATTAACACGCGTATCAAGTGTGAAATATTATTCCCCTTCATATTTGTTCTGGTCTGAGGTGTTCATTTGTTCTTTGTTGGCAATTTTGATATTAAAAAATACCTGTAAAACTTTCTGCATTTCATCGTCAACCTTTCTGGCAGTAGCATGAAGTTTATTTTACAAACACAGCTTCTAACCTCATGATTACTTTATCTGGAATAATAAGGACATTAATATTTAAAGAAAAGACTATTTTCTTTGCTTTCAAAATAATATTATTTTGGTGGACTGATTATTTTATTCAGATGGCCTTCTTTTACTTATGAGGAATTTATGGCAACATATGATATACTATATACCCATACCACCAAAGGATTTTGCAACTGTTAAATATGTTAATATTAACTGTATATAACATAAATATAAATCTCTAGAATAGGCTACCCAGATAGCACAGGTACGTCTGCAAGATGTCTGGTAAAGATCTGGAGATCTGGAATACATCTGGTGTGTAAAAACATCTTATAAAGGTCTTAGAAAGAGCTGCTTTACATACATTCTAAATCAAAAACAACTTGTAGGCATTTTCAATATGTCTTTATGACATCTTTTAGGAAACGTCTCAGAGATGTATTGCAGATGAGCAAACAATCTAAATAATACATCTTGCAGATGTACATCCAATAGACGTCTCTGAGATGTATGTTTGCTATCAGGGTGTGGTTGTGTTGGAGTCTCAACGAGTAGCTGAATCAGCGGTCATCAACTAAAAACACATCAGGGCCTAAAAACACTTCTGTTTGTCAGGTTGTGTAACGTGAATGTTATTCACATGTAAAAATTACAATTTAATGTATTGAAAAAGAAAATGTCATAAATGTTCATGAGGTTAAATCAGAGAAATACACACAAGTAATCTCTTGCAGGAGTTTTGAGGACTTTGAATTTGGTTGCTTGTTATATCGCTTATATATAATGATTACGTTCTCATTATAAAGATCCACAACACAACCTTGTAAAAAGTGCACACAGGTGGAATTGAATTAATTTGTGTTAGTGCTTATACACACACACACACACACACACACACACACACACACACACACACACACACACACACACACACACATTCTGTTTTCCATATTTCGTGGGGAAATTCCATAGACGTAATGCATTTTATACCGTACAAACTATATATAGTATTCCCCTAACCTATCCCAGTCCCTAACCCCAACCATCGCAGAAACACTTCTACTACTTCATATTTTCAAGAAACATCATTCTGTTTCATTTATAAGCTTGTTTGCTCATGAGGACCTCACAAATCTCCCCACGAGGTCAAAATGTACTGGTATTCCTATCTTTGTGGGAACAATTGGTCACCACAACGTGATAATTACCAGGTACACACACACACACAGACACACACACAAACAAACATGATCAGATGACACACAAGACATGCCCTCCTACTGTGTCACTGATAATGTTTGAGATGGAAGGACTTCAGATGACGCCAGCGCTGGACCATAAACTGATTGATACTTCATTTTATTGTGTGTGAATTTTATCATCAACTGTAGATAATAAAATGAGGATCTATGAAGAGAAGAGTTATTTGTTTAACATCTGGTTGGACCACATGCCACAGAAGAGTGCATGAGATTCTATGATGAACACGATGTCCTGAGACAGACAGAAGAGAGTTTATATTATTACTTCATCATCTAAGATTAAAGGATGAGGATTAATGTATCTTAATCATGAATGCACTGGGCGGTGGTTTATAGCGATTAATGGGACGGTTGCAGATTTGATCTTTACCTGTAAAGTGATGATTAAACTGAAGCTGCACTGGATTTCACTGATTCAGAGTAAAACTAAAGATCTCACATAAGAACGCAGCTGTAAGAAAACTGCAGTGGATCTGAGATTTCAAAACTTTTATTAGATAAATATCTTATCAGTTCAGCCTGAACATTCTGTTCATAAAACCATCAGTGCTGAAAAAACATTCAGAAAACAAAATGAACCTCAAATATCAATCAGCAGCAATAAAAGAAAGAAACTTCATTAAATGATTGACAACTTCATTCATGTAAATACAGGCACAAATCTCCTTATATTTATCCTTCAATAAGAAAAGATCTGTAGTGCAGAAGATTTCAGAACGACGAACACCACAAAAAAATATTTCAAATGAACAAATGTACAAAATAAATAAAATACACTTTCCTTGTTACAAGTCTTATGTTACATGCAAACATTTACAAAGACAAGATTCTTCCTTGACATCTGATAACAGCAAACCATCTGATAAGATTGTACCTGCCTCACAAAAAAAGATCAGAAACAGAAGTGAACGTTCCAAAATTATAACAACGGAGAGCTGACATCAGACGACTCAATGTCTCAAACAAACAAACAAAAACAAAACAACGTGTCACCTGAGTATATTCTGACGTTTCAAGGCATCGTGGAAAAATTCTGTGAAATACGACACACAGAAACATTCGAGAGTCACACAATAACAGATCAAGTTTGACTTCAATGATGGATCTCATCAATAACTGACTACACAGAAGGAACCGCAAGAACAGAAAAATCAGCCGCCTCAAAAGAAAGTCTTATGTTTTTTCTTAAAACGCTCATTATTTTTAAAGTCACCCCGCAATTTTATAAAAAAACATATATATTGTTAAGATTTTGTTCAGTTTGTCTGGGATTTACACAAAACCTGAACAAAATTAGTGCAAGAAGAGAGACAGCTGTCAGCCTTCCACATAAATAAAATCAATAAAGTTCACTTTAAATAAAAGACAATCGTTTTAATACCGCCCAAACAAACAAGAAAATAATTTATATATGAAAACAGCTGCATTTCTGTAGTGTGCAAAGCATCAATTTCCTTTAAACATCAGGAGTCATGTGACCGTATACCTGAGCTCACAGTAAAACAGTAACATTACAGGCATTTCATTTCTTTTAAAGGGTAGAGGAATTTCAATTGCTCAATGATCTTCCGCCGGGTGCTGTCAACGTCTTCGGCCATTAGATATTTGTGTTTCTTCAGTTCAATAAAACACAAAACTGAAGTCTGCGTCATCCTCGCTTCATTTCATTCAAAAAATCTCAGAGCAGCATTTCCATCGACCTTCAGCACAGATTCCTGGATCATCTCACCATCGTAACGTCAGGCTGTTTCTTCATCCAAACTGAACATTTGATCCTGACACACAGAAAGTTACACATTAAACATCTCTATACAGACTCACATCCATCATAACATAAAGCAGCTTTAAATATGAATCTCTAACAAACAGAGATTTATTTTTCTTTATTAACCCACGCGTGTCATCTAGATAACTTTAACTCTTTCACCGCCATTGACGAGATATCTCGTCAATTAAGCGAAAACGCTTCCTCGCCAATGCCAAGATTTTCCATCTTTCCGCAATACCGCTATTATCCACCAGGTGGCGCAACTTTTTAAACCCGGAAGTATTGCTCTCTGGCAAGCGGCTGCATGTCCATGTCTGTTTTAAAGATCGCTCTGAATGGGATCTCTATGAAAAGTCCGTCACAAACGCATCGCTTTCATTATGCATAGGCTTATGGTAATTGTCAAAATAGTTTTTCCAACTTGTCATCCTGGCATAATGTACAGTTAAAATTAAATAAAATTAAAAATAAACTGCTGTGGACGTTGTTTACTTCATTAATGTGTTTTACTGTGGATGCGAGTAGGATTCGGTATTCGGTTTCGGCCGAATCCACCGTTTAAGATTCGTTTAAGAACCTAAAAAATCTGGATTCGGTGCATCCCTAGTTCTTTCATTTGGTATATTGTATGTTTATATATTTAAAGAAGAACATTTTCTGGAAGGCATTAAACTTTGGTGAAAATCATGAAAAACGCTGGCGCTGGCAACTTTTTAAAAAAACGCTGGCGGTGAAAGAGTTAATGAGGAAGGGATCGATGAGCTTTCTGAAACTTCAACATAAGTCTGGTACAAGAAGATAAAAACTGATTCATTTGTGTTCAGCTGATAAAAGCAAATCAAAAACTGCTTGAAAAGAAATAATTCAATATTATTTGACCTCGAACATGTTTAAATAGATTTGTGCTGCCATTAACAACAATAGTTTCATATTTTATATTATAAAAATATAATGCAGACAGGACAAATTACAATTAAACGAAATTCATGAAAAATATTTAAAATGTGTATGTGTGTGTGTGTATGTGTGTACGCGAGTATAAGTGTGTGTGTGGGAGCACATGTACATCATATTGTAAGGAAATTTTAGTTGCCGTGTCGTACCGAGGGATGCGAGTAGCCGTCCAGACTGGGGCTTCTGAAAATGTGAACGGTGTCATCTGTTGTTTTCTGGTAAACTGGGTTGGTGAAGTGGATTGTGTTGGTGTTTTTCAGATGCCAGTGTCTCCATAACAAGACGCCACCAAACACAATCAAGCACAAGGCGACTATAGGACATACAGACGGTTCAATGGTTAGATGGTTTACTCAGTTAGGGTCTCGTGTGTCGCGTGACAGTGATGTCTGACTTACCTATAGGAAGTGTAACGTAGAGGACAGTCAGATGCTGGGACGGGCTGGAGACCGCCTCTTGTGCTTCATTATTCCCTTAAAAAAAAAAAAAAAAAAAAAAAAACATTCAGTGTGTGACCTACAATACAAAATTCACCTGCCATAAAATGTTTGTTTTTTTTTAGATTATTTTTATGAAAAATTGATGCCAATGAAATAGATGAGCAAGAAACAGCAGAGGACATTCACAGCATCATATTGATTTGATTCAATTCAATTTCATTTGTATGGTGCTTATTTCTATTGTGTGCTTCAGGAGGACGCTTGTTTTAAAGTGTAGTTGGCTCTCAACACCACATTTGTGAAGGTAAGAAAGATCATCAGCAGTTAAAGTGTTACTATAATAAAATAAATAGCAATTAATTGCCTGTTTTCTGTTCTCCTTATTTTTCCTGTGATTTCTTTAATCTATGTAAAGCTGCTTTGTAACAATGCAAAATTGTGAAAAGCATTATTTAAATATATTTGAATTGAACTATTAGACTACACTGGCAGCCAAACTTGGAAACTAAAAGGAAGTGTTTTGAGTTCATTGTTCCTGTTCGGTAACTTCTTATTTAATATGAGGTTACAGTTAATAAATAAAAAAACAGAGAAGCTTCTGACTGTCTGTATTATTAATAAAATATTTGGAGGACAAGAGGTGCTTTTGATAAAGTGCTTTGACAAACTGGTTACCCCTGCAAAGTATATTTCAGACCTGTGGGAAGCACTGATATAAACCCAAGCTTATGAAGTATAGATGATGATCATACAATATTACTGAACATGAACATTATGAAGTATAGATGATGATCATACAATATTACTGAACATGAACATTACAATCACATTCTTACAGTATATATATATATAAATAACAAACAATCCCGTGTATCAAATTTTCAATAAGTTTATTATCAGTACTGACTGTAAATAATAGTTGTCCGTAGGATTGGTGGGGGGGTTTAAAGTGTCAACATATAAATATATATAAACACATAAATATCGGTTTGGTTGATATTGCTTGCTATGATTTTTGAGAGGGTCACCAACCCCCATCATCCCAGAAGCTACGCCTCTGCACATGAAAAACACGTTTTCTCTCATGTCACTAACATCAGGAATAAATATCAGATATGATTTCACACAATCAGACTGAAATCATGCATACTGTTGAAGTGTTTTTCATCATACAGCAGGACAGAATCTCACCTCTCAATGAGTCCGTGTGTGTGGTGAATCCGCTCGAGTCCTGACGACGACTCTCTTTTGTGAGTCGAGATGAAGGTCTGGTTGTCGTGGGTAACTGGGTTGTAGTTTTGGCTGCAGGCGCTGTGGAGAAAGAAACCCTGGTGAGGATGATGATGAAGACCGTGTGATGTAATTCAAGAGCGGGAACATCTGAACACACCTGAGACACATGTCCTCATGTCGGCCGCCAGGGTCATGTGATCAGGACACGCACACGTGTATTTGGGTGAACGCGTGTTAATCATCGGTGCCGGCAGACACAAGAACTCACAGCCGCCGTTGTCAAGGCCCATCTCTCTGCACCAGTTCTGTCCTGTGACACACAAACACACCAATGACCATCAGTCACAACTGACTCATGCTGTGAATCAGTAAGTGTGTGTGCGTGTGTGTGTGTGTGTGCTTACCTGCCGGTTGTTTCAGGCTGTGATACAGTACAATATCTTCAGGTGAGTGTAGATGTTGTGCTACAGCTGTGATGTCTCGTCCCGTCAGGCGGTTTGCACTCCAGATTGCGTTATTAGACACATCAGTCCAGAAGATCTTCTCCTGATCAACATAGACAAACATTCAGAGCTATGATGTCACACACAAACACACAGACACACAATCAAACAGTCATACACACCTCAAACACGGCCAGTGACAGTGGATGTGGGAGCTTCTGTTCATCATAGATGATTGTGTGACGTTCTCCTCCATTCACACTAATGCTGGACAGTGTGTGCAGTTTTGAGTCGACCCAGTAGAGACGCTGACTTATCACATCTGGACACAAACACACACATCAGAACCCAACACAACATCCATGTGGGTTTCACATAAAATACTCAATCCGAGTCCACGTCTGTCTCACCCAAAGTGATGCCGTTGGGCCAGGCGATGTTTTCTGTGACCAGAGGCTTTCGATCGGCACCGTTCAGACCGCACCTCTCGATCCGAGGAGATTCGCCCCAATCCGTCCAGAACATAAAACTACAGCATAAACAAGCGTGTGAGCTTTATCTCTACATTTACTTTCTCTCTCTTTACCAAAACATCTTATTTAAAGCAGTAAACCTACAATAAAACACCCTCACTCGGCTCATCCCAACAGAATTATGTTTTATAACAGGGACTCACTTTCTCTGAGGGTCGACGACAATCGCGCGAGGAATCTGTAGATCGTCTCTAATAAGAGTCTTGCGTTTTAAACCGTTGGTGGTTGCCACAGAGATCGTTCCCAACTTGCTGTCAGTCCAGTAAATGTTCCCATGGATCCAATCCACAGCCAGTCCCTCTGGAGTGGAGATATGGCTGTCAATCACAGTACTGTTGTGGGCGGGGTCACTAGCTAGTGTGCTGTAACAAACACAAATGAATATGACAACAACTGTAAACACACAGATGTGCGGGCAGTAGCAGATCTTAGTATTGATTATTATAAATTGATTTATTTCAGAAGAAAGTAGAAGATGGGAGGTGGAGGAGCAACCAATGATCTGCTGATTATGCATCCCTAACATGTGACTAACAGGATGAGATAAACCAATCACAATCGAGTATTCTAGTGCTCATGGAAAAAATATTTTCTGATGTGTCATCTCTCACCTGTAAATCTTTTTCTGGCTGACATCAGACCAGAAGATTTTGCCATTAGGAATGTCCACGTCTAACGCCACCACGTTCTTCTGCTGTGGGATCAGTGACGTGTACTCCCTACTGCTCAGCATCATCTTCCTCACGTCGTGACGGGTGCTGAAGAGCAGATACGCTTCAGACACTGCCAAGAGAAACATTGATATCAACACACATTTTACCATCTGCTGGATTTGACACACGCACTTCTGTCTGAAGTTATTCATGACGTTTCATTAGCAGTGAGCGAGGTCTTTTACAACTAACTCCTCATGTTTGCATTTATAGTGCAGCAAACGCACCCTAATAATCCCATAATCCCTCTGTAGATGAATGAATGAGATATAATTGATGTACCTGTAACTGCTTTACAGTCTCCAGTCATGTGATCTACTTCATATCCAGGATTACATTCACACTTAAAGCTGCCAATCAGATTTATACAGATCTGACTGCAGGTGTCTGCGTCTGCACACTCGTCCACATCTAAAAGAGAAACAAAGTGATGACACGTAAATGACCAGAGATAGAAAAAAGAGAGAGAGAAAGAGAGAGAGAGATAGAGAGAGAGAGAGAGAGAGAGAGAGAGATGTTGTTGTGTTTTACCTTCACAGTGTGTCTGGTTGGTCAGGCGATATCCCTCAGGACACAAACACTCGTATCCTATCTTCAGATCACTACATGTGTGAGAACAGCCACCGTTGTCTTTAAGACACTCATTAGTGGCTACACACACAGACACACACACACACACAGACACACACAGACACACACAGACACACACAGAGTTATTAATGTTTCTGTCATGTGACCCGAGACTCTGAATGATGTGAATAAAACACACTATGTATTGGCTACATTCCTGTCACATCATTCTCTAGCGTGTACGAGCGCTTACACATAAACATCACGATGAAGATAATACTCACCACAGTCTCTGACAGGCTCATCCGACCAATCACGGCAGTCCCTCTGTTTGTCACATACTTTATCTATGCTAATGCACTCGCCACTCTGACATTTAAACCTGCTTGGCCCGTCGCAAGTATTCACTACAGAGAGAGATCCTGATTAAAAAGGTTTTACTCAACAGGACAATAAAGATCTTCTGTAAAGCAACAAACCATGAAAGAAATGACTTGATAATACATTCAGGTATTATTGCCTTACCACTGACACAGTCCATCTCATCGCTCCTATCCGCACAATCGCTATTCCCATCACATTGACGCATTCCAGGGATACAGGTCCCGTCTGTACAGACAAACTCATCTGGGCGACAGGTGGGCGTGGCTACAACAAACAACAAACTGAACATATGTAGAGTGACAGTAACATCATCTTAACCAGCTTTACAAATGACAACACATAACTCAACGCTTATGCTCATATCACATTAAACCGGATAAGTAATTCCGGCTAACATGGAAATTGGAAAAATCAATTTTCTTCTATGAAATATAAATAAGTGCGTGAAGATTGTGCTTTACAGTAAACAATCGCGTCTGTCTTTAAATGAGGCCGCGTAAATGATGACAGAATTTTTATTATTGGTTAAACTTTGCCTTTAAAGCTGTGCAATACAGATCGTAACAAAGTTTCCCACTCACTGCAGTTGTCCTCGTCCGATCGATCGAGGCAGTCGAACCCACCGTCGCACCTCCAGCTGCCGTGGACGCACTCGCCGCTGGCGCAATGAAACTCGTGAGTCTTGCAGGCCGAGGGCTGAACCGCACCGGATCCGCAGTTCTGCGGCCACTCGTCCGAACCGTCCGTGCAGTCGGGCTCCCCGTCGCAGGCCCAGAGATGCGGAACGCATATCGAATTATTGCACTGGAATGAGGCGGGGCTACAGGTGGGGGCGGGGCAGCCAGCTTCATCGCTGCCGTCGTCACAGTCAGAATCCTCGTCACACACGAACGACTGCGACACGCACTGGCCGCTTTTACAGCGAAACTCGCCCACCGTGCAGCTTTTTAGCACTGAAACGATGAAAAACATCACATTATACAACAGTATTAAATAACTGTGTTCATGCTTTTATCTGAGTAGTTGTGTTTTGAAAACAGTAGTCGTGTTTACCGCAGCCTTGCTCGTCCGCTCCATTCTCACAGTCAGGTTTGCCATCACAGCGCCACCCAGTGGGGATGCACTGATTGAGACGCCCGCCGCAGCTGAACTGACCCGTTACACACGTCTTCGCTTCTGTGAACAGCATTAGAGTGTTATTATTATTATTATTATCAGACCGCATGGATTCAGTTCTGCGTAAATGTTCTGCTCATCATTTAAAATAACTTCACTGCTGATACAATTCAATGAGAATCAATAAAATTCTCACCACAGCTTGACCTTAATAAAGGATTCACACTCACTGCAGGATGCCAGAAGTTCATCAGATCCGTCACCGCAATCGTCTGTGTCGTCACAAACCCACCGACTCGTGATGCATTTCCCATTACCACACCTGAACTGATCCTGACTGCACACTGATGCACCTGTGACACAACACACAAACTGTTACACCTGAACTACACACACACACACACACACACACACACACACACACACACACACACACACACACACACACACATTCTGGTTTCCATGTTTTGTGGGGACATTCCATAGATGTAATGCATTTTATACCGTACAAACTGTATATTCTATTTTCCTAACCTACCCCAGTCCCTAACCCCAACCATCACAGAAACCCTTCTACTACTTCACATTTTCAAGAAACATCAGTGAGTTACAATCATCAAGTTTATGTAGTTACTGATACAGTACAGCCATACATATTTTTTATCCTGTCTCAGGTTTGTCTTCTACACATAAATTCTTTGTAAGGTAAAAAATGAATGGAATTTAAGATTGTTCTCATAAAGGATGCCAGTCACATGACATTAGTTACTGCTTAACTACCATAACTGAGACAGAGAAAGAATGTGTGTGTGTGTGCGCTTGAAGTGATCTTTATTGTGTAGTCACAAACAACAGTGAATATCATGACGCATGTCTACTGTCTCTTTAAGACAATGGCAGAGGCGGAGTTTAATAATCACACCACCAGTTGCTCACTGGTCTCTATGGCAACATCTGCATCATACAGTAGAGATGGAAGGGAGAGCAACAGCATTCAATCATCAATATTAAAAAAAAACTCAACTAGAGCTGCACTGTGATTGTTTAAAGTTGCAGATTATTTTCATTGTTTGGACGAAATTTTACATCCTAACCAAAACACAGACCCCATTTCTCTCTCTCTCTCTCTCTCTCTCTCTCTCTCTCTCTCTCTCTCTCTCTTCTCTGTCTCTCCACACATGGCTCTAAATAAATGACTTAAATGTAGATGTCCGCTTGTCTTGTGCGTGACGTGAACAGGTGTGTTACATTCCGTGTAAAACTGGATCATCCACTTCCGGTGACTGCACAAACCAGGTCAAACCAGACCCAATGTGCCAAGACTAACCCTAACCTAGAGTGCGTCAAACCACTCAATAACTGCGTTTCCTTAGCAGATTTGTGAAATACACCTTTTCAGAAGTGGCTGAAAATTATGGGAGTTTTGGCGAAGTTGGCGTGTTTCCATTGCCCGTGTTTTTAATTCGCACTGTCAATTTAAAGGTTAACTGGAAACGCAGCAACGCGCATCAAAGCGCCAAACCAGTCAGCGACGGCGTCATTTTAACTTTATCGATTTTATTACTATTATTACTTCTAAATTGTTTTCCTAGTACATAAATTCCGTCAGTTTGGGGTAGATCAGCGCTTATTAATTTAATTCCTTAAGCGTCCGTGGAGCTCGTCTGTGTTGAGTTTCTGTTCCCGCCTGCAGGTGGCACTGTTGACAACACACAGTCATTGAACATCATCTTACATCAGCTAAAAATACCATAAAACTACTTATTGAGCTTTAAAGCTTCTTACAATGTCATTGTGTATGTATGACAACAATAACTTTAATCAATAAAATGAAGGTCATGAGAAATATAAATGCACGGTGTGTAAGAGTAATGCTGTTGAACATTTTACGACCTAACCTTTTCCAGATTGAATTAACGTTAATAAATTAAGCCTGGCAACATATAGAGAAGATGCAAAAGAGAAATATTAAGATGCAACAAATGAACAGACACAAAGTAAGGGTTGACCAACACGCAAGACGACAGAAGAAATGAGAGGCAGAAGTGAGGGAATAAAGAAAAACGTTTAAAAAAATCAACAAGACAATCACTATTAAGGACAAACAAACCAAAGTAAAATCCGACAACTAAAGCACTGTGAAAACTGTTTCTCAAGAAGCTAAGCATCCCCATCTCATTTCATCTCATATCATCTGAGCCTAGCAACGCCCTGCTACAGATCTGACAGTACTCATACTGACACTTACCGGTTCCGTGATGACAGTGAAGCAGAAGAACCGACAAGAAAAGACCCAGTTGAATCATCTGCGCTGCGGTTCTGACAACTCCTTAACTTTCTCTCTTTCAAGAGTTTCAAGGTTAGATGACTTTGCGCTCGTGCACAGTAAGGAATCAGTTCTGTTCAACCGGGAAAAAAATCTATCCATTTCAATGAAGCCCTCGGGGGCGTGGTTTAAACAGTGGTGTGATATTTGAAATGTTCTACGTCACACTCAGTGGGCGTGGCACACACTTTAGTTGTTTTAGGTTATCTGTGTTTGTGTTGAGTTTCCAGGCTGTGCGTTTCCTCGTGTAGATAAGAGAAGTGAATGAGACCCAGCCTCTTGTATGGTTTATTAGTGTACACAACCAGCACTTGTTTGATTAGTATTGTTTTATTAGTCCAGAGACTGGACAGTGATCCAGACTGAAACCCCCTCAGGTCAGAATGAGGCCCTCAGGGACCAAAACCCCCATTTATGTGAAACCAGTTCGCTGCGGTCTGGTGCTGTTCAAAGAAAGACATCAATATTTATCATACCTGCAAATATCAAACTAGAAACAATAATATTTCACAGAACTAAGGGGCCACGGATAAGATGAATCATTTTACTTAAGCAGAACGACTACATACTGTAAATATAAAGCCACCATAAACAGATGTCAGTCATATCTTTTGCTCTGAAATGCTGGATGGTGATTGGTCAAGAGCAGCACTATATATTTAACTGAGTAAATAGTCATGAGCAGAGTATTGTAGAGATTGTGGGTTTATTTTTACATTCAATTAAACATAAAAGACTAAAAAATATGAACTGTTTTTAATCTGAGGATGTTTAGGAGCTCACAGATACCAACAGATGGTCTATAGCTAGCAAGTGTCAAAAAGTGTTCATTACTGAAGATTATTTGCATTGTGTTTGTAGATGCATGAAAATGATGTTTGAGGTCAGATGAGGAGAAGCGGCAGCGGCTCAACATCAACAGATATCAAGAATAGAGGACAGAATATAATCACATGAAGTTTACAGATCTGTGTAATCTACGCTAAAGCTTTATCATCTATTCTATTCAGAAGCACTCAAGTAGTCAAAGCCATAAAAAGGACAAAATAGTACATTTGGCGTAGTCAACAGGATGGTCATTGTTTGGGTTGAGCTGGATGTTTTTCATGTATGAAGTAGAGTATTGATTTTAAGATACACTCACTATTTCATTTGTAACACTGAAAGTAGGCTAAATAATATTCATGTTGTTGAATGTCCATTACATTCTGTGGGAGATTTTAAAAAAAGACAGAGAGTTACAAATTAGTTAATTGCATTTGCATAAAAAAGCAAATAAAAAATGTTGCCATTATGCAGATTTTGTTTGTTTAAACGTTTGTTGTCACTTTTAAACTTTTGTCACTGTCAGAATGAAAGGGAACAAGACATGTGAAACAGAGAGACAGATGTGTGCTATTAGTGGAATGCTGAAATATCTGTTTGGTGACATCAGTCAAGGCAAACCTCACCCCAGAAAACAAAGAGTTTCTCACAGAGACCTCAGGACTCTTTTAATAACTGAGGCCCTCCTCCGATCGCTGTGTACTTAATGAAGAAATTTTACATAGCATCTGCTTCTTCATCTCTTCTTTTACACACACACGTGCGCACACGCACGCACTTAGCTAACCACTATCAAACAACCCATCATTCACAGCATTGTTGCATTACACCAGATATACACGACATGTAATCTTTTCAAATATTATTTCAAATGAATACTGAATGGATTATATTACACATGATCAGTTCATAAATTAGCAGCTAATTAACAGGTCAAATTATTGATTTTTTCTAGTTATCAGGATTGTGTTTTTTTGTGCTGATTATGCTGTATGATTATCATTCAATAAAACTAACAATGAAGATCATTTTATAATGTAAATTCAGCAAAAAATACCACATTATAAATATACCACACATGATTGTTTCCTCCCAATAGCCATATGGAGGACCAATAAAAAAATTACTAATAGGAAAAAAATCACTTAATATTTTTTAAATTGAACTTAGTCCTGAATGCATTTTTTTAAATTAATTTATATTTTTAAAAAAATAACATTAACATTTCACCTAATTTCTCTCTCTCTCTCTCTATATATATATATATTAAAAAAATGTATTCAATTATCAAAAAACCTTATAACCTTTTTATAATTTTAATTATGCATTTCCTTAAAGGAACATTATGTAAGAAATGTATATCAATTAATCATAAAATGGCCCTTATATGTTACTAGACATTAAGAAATCATTTTCATTTCAAATACTTATATCACTGACAACAGTG
Organism: Misgurnus anguillicaudatus; assembly: GCF_027580225.2. Classification (NCBI taxonomy): domain Eukaryota; kingdom Metazoa; phylum Chordata; class Actinopteri; order Cypriniformes; family Cobitidae; genus Misgurnus; species Misgurnus anguillicaudatus. The sequence goes on along the minus strand of NC_073344.2, from coordinate 26,597,972 downwards.
GTCTGGCCAAGATATTGTCATTTAAAAAGTGGAGTTGCAGCCCTCAACTGATGTTTATGTTGTCATGTTGTGTATTGGCCACCAGTTGTGTGATTGCAGTACCAGTTTTGGCCACAATCGTACATACTGTTCCTTTAAGTTTTATATTGTTTCTGTATTTTGTTACATTTGTGTGTGCAATATGGACAGTTAGAAAAGTTAAGCGCATTTTGTAAAAATATTTTGGGCGCACACACACACACACACACACACACACACACACACACACACACACACACACACACACACACACACACACAAATAAGAGAAAAGATGAATGAATGAAACACAGGCAAATAGTTTAATGTTTTTACACAAACACACAACACTGAATGAACTGCACATGCGTTAACAGTGTGATATATTATAAAGCAGCTAGTGCATGTAATCCGTCAGCCAGCACAACACCAGATAGAGATTCATAGAGATCCAGTAGCAGCAATATAACTAAACACACACTGATGAATACACAAATAACATCCAGCTGGGTCTACATTACAACTGCTGCTTACTGTATATGTGTACATAAGTTAATAACACATAATTCAATTGTACTTCTACTCAAAGGGTTAACAGATGATCACAAATCTACTTATCTAGAGTTTAATATTCAGCATCACAAAAACATTACAACATCTAAACACAGTCTCTAAGCATCACTATGAGATTTAAATACAATCATAAAGATTCTTTCTTTCAGTAATGTAATATGATGAATATCTAAATGTAGGATTATATTTGTGTTTCACATGATACTGGTTAGGGTTAGTGGTTTGTCTCAGATCGTTGGTGGTGTTGACTAACATGTTCATCCCTGTTCATCCTCACTGGCACTGTTGGACCGATCCTGAATGAAGTCACCAATACATTAGAAAGAAATGAGCCCAAAAAAAAAACCCCAGAGAAAAACATTCAAATAAACAATACACAAATGTTTTTCTTTGCATTACCTCCTCCTGTTCTTCATCTGTATCGTCATCACTAACCACAGGTTTAGCTCGTGTCCTCGCCGTTCTCCTGCGTCCTCTGCCGTGATCTGCACTTCTGTCCTTACGGCTTAATTTAATTTTCACCTTTACTGACCGAGCTGACACACACACACACACACACACACACACACACACACACACACACACACACATTTGAGTTTTCCTTAAACAAACTAACCTGTGGTCACTACGCTTCATTTCTACACCAAATGCACAATCATAAACTGAGACATCTGTGAATCTCTCTGACACATTTCAGTAGAAACAGTGTGACGGTCATTTTGAAGTGGACAGACAGACGACAACGTTAGTGAATACCAGAGATTGACTGACTCTCAGAATCTGAACCTTCATCTTCATCTTCCTCTTCACTTTCCTCTCCATCACTCTCTTCCTCTCTCTCAATCTTCTGACGCAGACTAGTGAAGACTGACTGCAGCACAATAGAGTCCTCGTAGATCTAACACACACACACACACACACACACACACACACACACACACACACACACACACACAGCGCGCACATACATGGTTGCAATATTGTTGGGATTTGCACAAAAATTTAATTCAATGATAAAAATGACAAAAAATAATAAACATCAAAAGGGTTTTCTTGTAGTTTAAGTGTTTGGGTTTGTCTACAGCAACTATAATGAACTAAATCTATTGTTTGTGTGTTTTGTATCTAACCAGTGAACCCTCCAGGTTGAAGGTTTGTGCATTTTGACACAACAGCATGACATCTCTCTCCAGGTCATTCAGGCTGCGGTACCTGTGACTGCGAATGCGTTCCTGCAGAAAACCAAAATAGATGCACAGTTACATTCATGCATTTGTATTTAAAGGGACAGTAAATCACTTTTTATTCAGTATGGGTTTTCCCTGGGATCGAACCAGTTGAGCTACAGCACAAACAAACGTCTGATATTCAATAACAGAAAATTAGGAATGAATGATCCTCCAGTGTGTGTGTGTAGAGACAAACACACCTTAATCTTTCTGAAGTCAACGGGTTTGCGGATGAGTTCGTAGTATTCTGGAAGCTCCTTCCGTGATGGCAGCTGAATGAAAACCTCACTTAACTGACGCCCGTTACTGCAGAAGATCATCAACACCAATTTATTTATATAACGCTAGTTTATAAAGCAGCTTTACATTGAAAAAACAACACAAATCATTAAAGTGACACTTCACCGATTTGCATTAAGCTTTGTATAGTTAGAACCCCAGTCATGTTTTTGAATGGTCGTGCATCATTTCCTCAGTTTCCGCTGAGACAGGAGAAATACAGATTTCAGTGTTGCACTTCCTTCTTTCAATGATGTCAAAATCATCATCTTGCATCATTGAAAACAGGAAGTCCAATATCTTTGTTGAGGGGGTGAGACTACAAACACCCCTTTTCTCTGTCAAAAAGGCACCAAATTCGAAATGTATGTTACATTTCAACTACAAATATGACACACTTTCAATAAAGATGAATGTTTCTACGGGTGAAATGCTCCTTTAAGAGAAATTATCACTTAACTAATGAAGTGCAGTGTAATTTACATCACTACAACATATGCAATACAAATGATTTCTTATTTAAATGATTACTCTACCAGACCATCAGGGCAGCAATGATTCGCCACATTTACAGTACATTAAAAAATTTAGTATAGATAAAGAAAAGTAGCAGATCCACCATTGCAAACAAAGTTTAGAGCAAAAAAAATATTAACCAAATATTATGGTGACGAAAATGCTCCACAGCTTTTTGTTCTTGGAAGAAGTAAAATTAAAAGAAGAAAAGAGGATGGTGTGTTTGTGCAAACACTGCCTATTGCCCTTGTGTAATTGTTTATAGTTGAGTGTCCTGTCTCAATATTTTCATGCGCAGACTGTCCGCGCCATCTTACATTTTAGGCAGCACACGGACGGTGCGCGCAGACAAACGCGGACCCTCATGAAAACACGGGCCCTAGTTTACCTTCGGCTCGGCCTTAGTGTCCAAAACCGTCAACAATCCATCAGGACGCAGAGGCTGCCTGACAAACACTTTTTACACCACCACTATATGACGATGAGAAATTTGTGGTCTGCGAGTGAGCGCTTCCACCAGGAACATGAATCACACATTTTTAGACACAAGAACTTTTCCAGGAACATATGATCTTGGTTTCTCCTCTGTTGTTCAGATGCTGTAATAACTACTTACTTCTCCTTGTATTTAATAACGGCATCCACAATTTTTTTCATCTTTTTGGTGAGCGACGGAGGGTTCGGCGAGAGTTTCTCTGCTGGCGGACGACCTCGTTTCTTTTGCCTTTTGAGGTCGTCGTCTCTTTCTCTCGCTCTTTGAGCTCCTGAGGTGGAAGGAACCGCGTCCGCGTCTCGGCCGCGCCTCCTCTTCCGAGCCGTTTTCTTGTGCCGCACTTCTTCTTCGATCTCCTCCAGTGTACCGTCTTCAATCGCCTGGGAGACAAAAGAGCACATAATCAAAAACACGAGGCCTTCGTGTATGGGCGAGGGCCTCTGTGAACAGGCGTTTTGACGTCTGACCTTTAGCCACTGTTTCTCTGTGAGCGAATCGCTGTAATCGACCTCTTTTCTCTGACGAGAGCCACGGCCGAACATCTTCTCCTCCTCTTCCTCACAGGTGAGCCTTTCCACCTCAGCATCGTCCTTCATGATCCAGGTGGGCAGCTCGTCTTCCTCCATCAATCGAGGTTTTCGCTTTGGGTTCCGGGCTTCTTCGCGGCGCCGATCCAAATCCATGCGCTGTGCCGAGAGAGAGAGAGAGAGAATATGTTCAGGCTGGACCAAAGCAAACTTTAATAAAACTCAATTGAGTGAGAGAAAAGTAAAATGAAACCATAAACTGGTCAAACTCCTCTTCACTGCGAGCGATCATCTGATTGACAGTTTCATCGTCCGGCACCTCATCCTCTTCCTGAAAACATTCTGAATTAAATATTTTAATATGAAAGAGTCGAGTAATAATGCTTGAATTTATATAGTTTGAATATTCATTTATATTGGACCTTTTAGCTTTAAGACTTGATTTCCCAAAACATTGTTCTGAGTGGGGAAAAACACATTTTTACATGCACGTTATCTTATCATCGTCATCCATATTTTGAAACAAAAGTAAACAGCTTCATAAAGTCTCTAACGATTATAATCTTTAAATACAGAAACGTCACCCTTATGAATGATTTATTGTGCTGTTCTTTAATCCATTCCTTCAAATCCATACTTTATCTAACAATATTAAACCAGACATGTTAAGTGTATTTGCAAAGCTTTTCAAATATAAGACAGACAACATAAGATCAAAAAAAGCATCTTTAGATAAATATTTAATAACTTACATACTGGAGTAATGCTTAACTTTATACTGTTTCATGCAATTTAATGTACTGCAAACATTTTCAACCTTAGTGTAATGTTCCTGTTTAAGATCTGCAAAGCTCAAAGATTTTCTCTTTATAAGCACTTTTCAAGAACTACAGTGACTTCCATAAAGTCATTTTTAAATAAGGGCCTGCCCAAGGCATAGTAAAGAAATGTGGGCGAGGCCTGCTTGAAGAGACACCCCAAGCCACTTGAGTCATCTTACGTGATGTAAAAACAGCCAGAATTCATCGGGTTAACGCTGCTCACACAGAAGACGAATGAAATCTCATTGCAATTTAAAAGTATTGGGTTACGTGACGCTCGCCTCACCTCGTCTTGCTCTTCATGCTCCAGAATAGCTTGTAAAAAGGCTCTGCGCTCATGACTTGAAGATTTCTGGTCAAACATGCCAGCCTGGATCACCTTTTGATCTACATTTAACTTGTATTTAGCAGCCGCCAGTATCTTCTCTTCCACGCTGTTCACGGTGCAAAGACGAAGAACTCGCACCTCGTTCTGCTGCCCGATCCGGTGCGCTCGGTCCTGAGCCTGCAGGTCCTGCAGAGACGACAAACACAGAGATGTTTATGAGATACGAGACACTGGCGACTGTGATGTCTTGCGATTCCAACCTGGTGAGGATTCCAGTCGCTGTCGAATATGATGACCGTATCTGCGCTTTGAAGATTGAGTCCCAGTCCGCCTGCCCTGGTGCTCAGCAAGAATATAAAATACTGCGAGGCTGGATCATTAAACGTCTTTAGCAGCATCCCACGATCCTCTGCTTTAGTTGTGCCTAAAACACACACAGGAAACACTCACATATAAAAGACATTTTACACTTTGCGACTATTTTCAGAACCTTGATGTCATTTTTCACAACTCTAGATACAAAACTCCAAACGGTTATCACTTGTAACACAGGCTGTCTAATGTTCAAAACATTGCATTGTGCATTCATAACTTTAAAGAAATCTTGCACTTTTTTTTTTTACACTGTTCAAAACACAAACATATCTATAGATCACCCACACACAAGCAACCGATAGTTTCACTGTGTCAGTGTTCGTACAATCATTAAATATTGTAGGTGATACAGGTTTCATTATGGTAGTACATGTACAGTAAATACATCTCTGTAAAGTAGAGAGAATACTACAGACGCATTGGAATCATTGAAGAAAGTTTGTAATATATTGATGCAAAACACTACAGTACAACAACAACAACATACAGTAGGTCACATCATTACACAATGTGCTCTCAATCATCAGTAATGATTTGGCAGAATTGGACAAGGGTCTGCATCTATACAGTGCAGTGATCATTGGTTCATGCTCCATGTTTATTAATGACAATGAATCTCGTTATCTTGAAACTTTCATGATTTTCAGTAAACATGAAATATTCTTTGTCTGTTTCCATACAACTATTACGAATAATGCAACAGTTACTTATCATTTTGGGCAGTTGTATTGATTGATAGTTAGATCATTGTAAGAAAATGAATAGACACTTATTTGAAATGTGATGTGTGAATAGCCTTTTGAAACAGTAGTACTTTGATGTTAAGTTGTGTCATATTGAACATGTGATGTTGGTTGACTGTCCAAATGATCCAAGTTTTATGTGTATTGTATCCAAGCAATTGAGAAAAGAGTTAAGAGTTTTGAAAAATGTGCATTTTGATCTTTGGTTGTGGGTTTTGTGTCTGGAGTTGTGGGGGGTGACATCGGGGTTCTGAAGGTGGTGGCAAAGTGATTGTAAAAAACTGTAATGACAATGAATCTCGTTATCTTGAATGATTTTTAGTAAACTATTAAGAGTAATGCAAGAGTTACTTATCAATCTGAGCAGTTGCATCAATAGATAGTTCGATCATTGTAAGGATATAAATAGACACTTATTTGAAATGTGATGTGTGAAATAGTAGTAGCCTACTTTAATGTTGTGTCATATTGAACATGTGATTTTTGTTGAATGAACAAATGATCTAAGTTTTATGTGTATTGAATCCAAGCAATTGAGAAAAGGGTTAAAGTTTTAAAAAATGTGCATTTTAATCATTGGTTGTGAGTTTTGTGTCTACAGTTGTAAAAAAATGACATCAAGGTTCTGAAAATAGTAGCAAAGTGATTGTAAAAAACTGTAATATCTATTCTCTAAGGCTATGTCCACACAAAGCCGGTGCATCCCCTATCCGATCATTTTTTTTCCTTGCTCTAAAAAAATAATCCGTAAACACGAAACGACTGAAACCGACTGAAAACGGTGTAGTATATATGCCGGACCAGTATGGGGCGCTGTAATTCTGCCACAGATATACACTATACACGGAGAAGAAGACTTTGAGCATGCGCATAACCAACGTATTGTGTTGTCCATTATCGCTTGTTGGTCACCACAATTGCATAGAAGCAATAGATTTTGCTGTAATAAAGCTAGTAGGCTTTAGTAGCTTCTGTAGCACGAACACAATCACGTAGTCCGCCGTTATTGTTGTTGCTGTTACATGTGACGCTTCCGACACGTGACGTGATGACGTTTTCGCTTCACAAAATATACGGATTGGATGTACAGACGAAACCGCAAAGGTGTCGGTTTCAGATTTATCCACTTTAGGACCCGGTTTCAAAAAATAGCGGATTCAGTCTCCCAAAACGCCGGATCCGTGTGGATGAAACGGCAATACGATAACAAATTTATACGTATACGATGATACGCGTCTCCGTGTGGACAGCCCCTAACTCAGTGTTTCTCAACTCCAGTCCTCCCCCCCCAGACTGTTTTAGATGTCTCCTTATATGAAACACCTGAAACATCACTCATCAGGCTCCTGCCAGAATGTTTAAAAACGTTTCCTTAATAAACACTAAAAATGATCAACTGAATCAGGTGTTTTATATATATGGAGACATTTAAAATGTTCTGGGAGTGGAGGCCCAAGGACTGGAGTTGAGAACCACTACCCTAATTAGACATTTAACAAAAAACTGCTTACCGCTGGAGGAAACAGTGAGACCGCGTTGGCCTGACTCATGTCTATGTCATTGTTGTGTCTATATCATATATGACCGAGAGTCTCTGTCCACCGAACAAAAACGATGTGACTTTCTTCAGGTTTGAACCCTAACCACGTTCAGACGATCACATGTGAAAAAACCAATGTCACGCGTGCGGGCCGGTCTATGAAAACCTTTTAGATCCATCAGATCTCTGACGGACGCACGATTCAAGAATCACTGATTCGTGTCTGCCCGCAGTGAAGAACGACTTTTATGCCAAATGTCCAACTAGTTAAAGAGAAAAGCTAAACACAAACTTACCGTCCAAACGCAGATATTTGAAGTTGCGATAAGCGAAATAATCCTCCATTATGGTCATCAATGATGTCATTTGGCAGAAGAGCAGAACTTTGTGATTGCTCGCTCGTAATTTGGGTAAAATACGATCCAGAACCTCAAACTTTCCTGAAGCTCGATATAAGTCGGGTCTGCGAGTCAGAGGTCGACAAAACATTATTTTAAAGTCAACCGCTGGTATCTGGTGTGTGTAACGTCATGTTGTGTGATTGCTGCTCACCCTTGAACGATGCCACCCGAGAAACCCAAATGCTCAGAGAAAGATTCCTGTAAAAACATCAGCAGGTGTCAGTGAAGCAACACAACACCAAAACTAAACATATGAATCATAAATCACTAACCTCGATTTGCTGAAACATGTACGGGTGATTACAAATCTTTCTCAGCTGCATAATGGTGTTCATCAAAGTCTTAGTGCCACCCTTACCCTGAAACACACAACATTTATAAACACACACTCCTCACACGCAGTACACCCATTGTGTCTTTTAATGTGTATGTAGAGATTCTTCATCACCTTCTTGTCTTTCTCAGATCCGTCAGTGAGCAGAACTCCTTTAGCTTGCATGTGTCGATACAAGACCCTCTGAAGAGCCGACATATCACACTTGATCACATACTCCACCTGTGAGCATACGAGTGATGATGATGATGATGATCACTTCAATATAGGGACTCCCCATAGACATAAAGACATCATACCAGGTACACACAAAGAAACACACAAATACACACACACAAACCTTCTCCGGCAGTTGTGCCTCCACCTCCTTCTTCAGTCGACGTAACAGGAAGGGGCGGAGCACCTTGTGCAGGCGGCGAATGATCAGGATGGTCTCCTCCTCATTTAGATCCACCTGATAGTGTTTTTAATCACTTTAGCCTGTTTTTTTTTTATCAGCCATAACATTATGACCACCTGCATAACATTATTCAGGTCCCCCTTCTGCCACCAAAACAGCCCCGACCCGCCGAGGCATGGAAGACCTTTCTATCAGAACCAGCATTAACTTTTACAGCTATTTCATCTACAGTAGCTCATCTGTTAGATCGGACCACACGGGTCAGCCTTCACTCCCCACATGCATCGATTAGCCTTGGCCACCCACGATCCTGTCTCCAGTTCACCTATTTTCTTTCCTTGGAGAACTTTTGATTTTGGTTTTGACTGGGAACACAGGTCGCCGTGATTTCACCAAGTAAGATGTGATCCTGGATCAACACCATTGTTGGTCCTGGATCAACATTTTCATTAACCAATCAGATTGCATGATTAAGATTAGGGTGCATGTTAGATTTAGGTTTAGGTTAGGGGCTTTTAAGAAATACTCCTCAAACTATTTTTTCCACACTAATTTGAGGGTTTAAAAATGGTTAGGGTTTGAGTTAAGGTTAGGTAGGGGTATCTTTGATTAAAACATTAATCCATGATCATATCTTACTTGGTAAAATCACGGCGACCGAAATGATGTTTACCAAGAAGGTCCCACAAGAGCTGCCATCACAATTTGGCCCTTGTAAACGTCACTCGGATCCTTACACTTGCCCTGTTTTCCTGGCGTTTTTCCTGACACTTCATTCAAATTAATTTGTTAGAAGCAGGAAAAATGTGCAAACATAAGGATCCGAGCGATCCAACAGATGAGCAACCGTAGCTGAAATAGCTGTAAAAATGAATGCTGTTTCTGATAGAAAGGTCTTCCATGCCTCGATGGGTCAGGGCTGTTTTGGTGGCAAAAGTGAGACCCAGACAACACTAGGCAGGTGGTGACAATGCTATGGCTGATCTCACGCCACTTTCATCACTATAAACTTGAAACCCTCCAACCAAAAAACAACAACACTTAGTTCAGACCTTCTCTCCAGTCATGGCGAACGGTGCATTGAACCACTGCTCAAACGTGCTGCAGCTCTTGAAGATGGTGGGCAACAGGAAGTTGAGAAGCGCCCAGAGTTCTGGGAGTTTGTTCTGCAGCGGCGTCCCGGTCAGCAGCACTCGCCGCGGGGCCAGATAATGCGTGTTCAACACCTGCGTCAGCTTACAGTGATGGTTCTTCATCCGATGCCCTTCATCCACTATCATGTACTTCCAGCGAATCTGTATCAGGTGACACAAGCTCATCGTGACTGCTCCCAGACAGCCATTATACGCACTCGTCTAAAGTACACACGCTAGTATTCGATTTACCTTTGCCAAAACCTGCTTGTCTTTGATGATGTATTCGTACGTGGTGAGCAGCACATTGAACTTGCCGCTGCGCAGCTGCGGTACGAAAGCTCTTCTAGCGGCTGGAGATCCCTGGACACCAAACACACGATCGGACCAGAATCTCTTTACTTCATTTGTGATGTGGATGCTTTATTGAACTGAAGTTTCTTTTACACGGCCGAGATAATAGATTTCATATAATGATCAGATGATCAGTACATCCCCAAAACATTAAGACTTTTTATCAGAGAGAAGGAAATCTAGTAAAAATATATGATACTAAACTAAAATCAAATACATGTTCATACGCAGCACAATTCAAATCTGACTTAATGATGATAAAATACACTTAAATCTTTTGGTTATTGTAGTTGCTGACCAACACAGTAAAAACAAAAACAACTGTGATCAATCAAGATTCATTACCTGTCACAATAACAATATTTCTGTGTGTCATGATTCACGCACCTTGTAAGAGACTTTCACAACCGATGGCGCCCATTTATCGAACTCATAGACCCAGTTAGAAAGAGTCCTGTTAGAAAACACAGCATTTCATCAAAGAGACAAAGAAAAACTATCAGCAGACGATATGAAAACTTCACACGGGTGAACACTGACGAGAGCGGGACGATGATGAGGTACGGTCCGTTCAGACGCTTGTTCTCCATGAGGTACGTGATCAGAGCGATGGTTTGAATCGTTTTCCCCAAACCCATCTCATCGGCCAGGATCCCATTCAGATTATTGTTATACAGAGACACCAGCCACTCCAAACCCTTGATCTGTAGCGTAACATTCAAGAGTTACTCCAAAACAAATCAAATCAGAGCAAGACAAATGTATGAAACTTCACGAGACGTTTGCGACCCATTTTACTCCTGTAATCGAACACGATTTCATCTGTCAGAAATTGACTGAATAGCAAAATGTTTAACAATAGAAAAAAAAGATGACAGAGACAAACGCAGCTTTTTTGTTTGTTATAACACATGAATGAATTTACAGAGCAGAAATCTTGAATGTTTTCCTCACTTTTGTAAGTCGTTTTGGCTAAATGCCTAAAAACTTGAATTAGTATGAAAAATCATGTGATCTATAGAGAATAATAATGATTTACACTGAGTAGATCTGAATCTTACTTTGTGTTTGGCTTGTCTACCTGTTCTGAATCTGAATTCTCACCACTAAAGTGCTGTGTGTTAATGTTAACCGTCTGTTATTTTGACCTGGTATTGTTTGAGTTGACCATTGATTAGTAGTGATGATTGTTTGTCTACTCTCTCAGTAACTGCATGAGCCACGGCGTAATATGACTGTAACCCACGAGCAAACGAAGCACTGCCGTACTCATCATCTACATCTTGTTTAGCATGCCTGAAAAACATAAACACACACACATATTAGGGTATTGAGTATGTATAATATAAACAGTATTTCTTCAGATGTGACGTCTCGTCTTCTCACTCTATAATGTGACGAGCGTCCACCTCAGAAACGTCTTCACTGTCTGGGTCTGGGATCTTCTTCTTCTCGTCTGCAGGAGTTTGAGAAGGCAGCAATGGAGGAGGTTCCTCTTCCTCTTCCTGTTAGAAAACATCTTTAAAATAAAACTATTACAGTCAATTAAGCTACACTAGTGGACCATTCACTTTACAGTTGCATTCAGGAGAAAAACACTGCATCTGATTCAGCCATGACCCGAGCAAACATCACATGGTCAGGTACGCACAAACACGCCTCCATCCATAGTACGTAAATCAGGCTCATTACAGCTTACAGTCCTTCAGACACTGAACGAGACGAGAGCGCTGAATGCTTCATCACCTCGTCTTCCTCCGATCCAGAGTCTTCACTGTCTGATCGTGGAGCGACTTCATAACTGAGAACACAGAAATCAGTCGTTCATGTCAAATATCAGACCGACCGACATCCGATAGGGTGAAGCCTTACCCCGGATTCATCTCCAACCATGTGTCCAGCTGCCCGGCTTTAGGAGCGTCCACTCCGGTCAAAATCTTCCCACTGTCCACATGGATCACCTTCACTGGAAGATCACTCATCTGACTTGTCTCATCCAGGGGCTTTAAACATGAAACCAGGATATCATCGTTCAAACTGCATCATCATCATCATCATGTTAACTACTACTAAGCTACTCAACAGCAAACAACACAAAATTTACCAACCTCTCCATCTGGTCCCAGAGCTATAGTCTGTCCATCAGCGTTTTCTAGCTTCTTCTTTCTCTTCTTCTTCTTCTTCTTCTCTTTTAAAGCCTGTACAGCTTTATGAGCGCGCACAAGTTCCGTCAGGTTTGCCACGTATTCATCGGTCTGCTGGAGCAGATACGCTAGACGTTTGTCCTTCTTCTGATCAATGAGTTTCCTGTAACCCTCCTCATCTTCAGCCTGTGGAAAAGAGAAAACCTTCAGCTCTGTGTGTGTGTGTGTGTGTGCGCGCGTGTGTGTGTATCTACCATAAGTCTTCTCATTCTCTCTTTCTCAATTCTCTCGTTTTCCTTCTTCTGCTCTCGTTCAGTGTTAGCGTGATACGTGGCCACGGCTTTGGTCAGTTTCTGCATCTTTGCGGTGATGGAACGATGATATTCCTTGAAGTCCTTGGCGTGCTGCAGGATGCTGTTGAGATATTCCTGAACAAGGAATTATGAGAAAAATGACTTTGACCTGAGATGAATGTGAGATTTTGGCCACACAGTATGGATCAGACACACTTTCTCTTTATATTACTATTTAAATTCTTTGATTTCCGTCTCTGTTCATATTGCTGGTGTAAATGTGGTCATGCCTGATGTTTCTGTCTGCGCTTTCGTTCCTGCTCGATCTTCTGCTGTTTCTCCAATTTCTCTGTGATTCGGGCTTCGCGTAGCGATTGTCTCTTACTGCGCTTGTAGGCTTTAGCATCCAGTGAGGTTTCTAAGGCCGTATCTCGCCTCATGCACACCACCACCTCCTGTCTCAGCTGCCAATGAAAAAGTACTTCTGATGTGACACAACCACAGATGATATTTTAATACATATTTTCAGTTTGCGTTTGCGTTCAGACAGAAAGAATGCTCTTTCTCACACATAAAGAGGGATCTGTAAAGTCTAAAGTTCATCACCTGTCTCTGGAAGTTGAGCAGTCGGAGAGCTTTTAACTCGACCGTCGCTTTGGTGCGCAAATCTCCAGGGAGAGAGCCGGGGAGGTTCTCCAGCTCCTGAATGCGGTGGGCAATACGAGCTTCGAGTCTGCAGTGACATTACAGCACAAACTGTGTCTGAATGAAACTAGATTGAGTAAAAGTGGAGCTACACTTCAATACGGCCACATAACATCACAGAGTCAGCAAAGTCGTGCTGTGAAAAAACCAAGACTATCTATCATTTAAAAAATGAAAACAAATGTGAAACTGCCCACCTAACATCCATGAACCCACCAGGCAGAGACAATGAGAGGTCATCGTCATGACAACCATCTGATGATGATGGCTGATTCAGAAATGATTTCTCCTTTCAGTCTTGCATAGATCAAGGAGTTCTTTTATCATCACACTATGACTATAGCCAATTACTTTTCAAAACGTGTTTTGTAGTAAACCATCATTTATTTCAGGCTGAGTATCAACTAAAAATGGTAAATAACAGCCACTATCACTGCACAACATCAGTATTTACAGTCAGTGTTTCTCTGTAAACACCTGAGCATTGTAATGTTCTTGCCAGTTTAATGAGAGCTTGATATAAATGTCAACCTTGATCATGTCAGAAACAGTTATTGATTATTATAAACCTGATGTGTCAATGAAATGCAATCACTCGAGAATAAAATGAGTTGGGTTTGCACTAAAGTTTAATCATGTGCCTTTATGATCATGAGATTTGTACACTCAGTGTATCTCTGTACCTGTACTCTCTCTCCTGAAGTATTTCCACCGGGTCCAAGCCGCACGGCTTCTGAACGGGCGTAACACGGTTCTGTTTCTGGTGCAGAGGGACAACGGTCGTGGGTTGAGACGGGTGAGACAGGTGACCTGGCGACTGGGTTTGTGGCGGCATGACGGGGGAGGCGGCCGGTGGAACAGAAGGGGGTGCAGGGGAAGGGCGTCCGGTGGGCTGCGGGGGCATCAGTTTTTGAGAAGCATTTGAAGGGGTAGCTGCATTAACCATAGGACCTGTCGCACAGAAAACATTATTATCAAAGGCTAACGGGACTTTTTCAAATGAGTTTTTATTTTGTTTCTCCCTTCCCTACGCACTCCCCTAATAATTGTAGGCATAATTTAGTTTAGTTTGATCAACAAAAGCTGAACAGTGGTGCGTGTGTCTTCACCGTCGGGCCATGGTTTTGGAGGTCCATTGTGATTCTGGCCTTGAACACCAGACGGGACTCCGGAGGGTCCAGGCGGGGGCATGCTGGGTCCCATCATCCCTGCGGAACAGCCGGCACAAACTAAACCCTTTACTTAAATCACCACATTGGACTGCAGCGGAGCAGATTGTACTAACAGGGCTGTGCATAATTCTTAAGCCTATAAAAAATACCCTGCTGTTTCAAATATAGTCTCTTGACCCTTAAAGTGCCTGACTACACATATACATGCACGCTGTATATACGTCCTCTCACCATGCCCTCGGCTGAAACCAGCACCGCCTCCACCAGCAGCGGGCAAACCGGACAAAGACTGTCCGTGCTGCATGCCTGGCATGGGCCGCTTGCCCTGGACCGCCATCTGTAGGTGGTCTGGAAGGGGCTGTCCACGAGCCAGCATCTTATATGCCATGATCTGTGCCCGCAGCTGGTGCAGCTGACTCTGGTTGAAGGGTGTCGGGCTGGAGGATGAACCCGTGGCGCTCCCAGAGCCGGTTCCAGCGCTTTGGGTTCCCGGGCGGCTCTGCTGTAGAGTCTGGCTGTCCACGCCCTCTAATGAGGCCGAGGTGGACAGAAGAGGACCTGACGGAGGCCCGCTGGCAGACACAGGACTGGACACGTGTTCTGAGGAGCCCAGCGGTGACGGGTAACCTGCGGGCGGATTCAAGCAGTAGGACATATCTGACTTTAAAACGGACCGGTTTGTACTCTAGTCTACTTCATGCAAAAAATGACTAACCATATAATTAAGCATTTACCATTTCATACCTTTCCTAATTTGCTTAATGTGCAGATTCTCTCATCCTTTCATCAACAAATCTATGCAAGTTAAAGCAAACATGAGCCAGATTTCATTAAAGGCGGGGTGCATGATCTCTGAAAGCCAATGTTGACAGTTGAAATCACCTAAACAAACACGCCACTACACCAATAGAATCTGGACCTTCTTTTGATTGACCTGCCCCACACATACGCAACCCAGGCAACGATGACAGTTAGTTGACATGCCCCTTACTGCTGATTGGCTACAAGTCTGTTTTGGTACTAGGCTCGACTTGAGTGTTTCTCAAAAATCTTGCACCCCGCCTTTAAAGTCACAATGAAATTAAAGTATTTTATTTTTCCCATAGTGATGTAAATCCGAGTGAAACGGTTAATGAAATAAATAAAGGTAGGGCGGGACTTGAATTCGTCCACTGAGAACTGAAGTTGGGTCATGTCGCTAATTTTTGCTATCTTTTTCCGGGCTCCGCCCACCTGCCATACCCCATGACCGGAAGTAAAGAGGTCGTTTTGAGGAGGGGAGGAGATTATAAACGTTTTTTTTAAAGATTACGAGGGCACATTCTTTTTTTATATAATGAAGCACACAGATAATTCATTAATATCATTTCATTGTGACTTTGATGGAGATCTGCTGAGAAGCAGCATCAGATGAACCTTGAGAGTGCTGCTCCATGGGGCTTCCAGGACGCACCAGACCGCCGTGTCCGCTCCTCATCGGAACAACTTTCATCTGGGTGAAACGAGCGTCTTCTGGAAGGTTCTCATCCACTGACTTCAAGATAAAGATTTACACAAAAGTACAGATACACGTTTTCAATCGTTCCTCTTTAAAGTTACGCAACCCATCAGTTAGGGCTTTTCGATTATGGACAAAATGATGATCACGATTATTTAACACGATTACTCAGTGACTTTGAAAACATGCATTTATTTAACCTTTTTGTTAAGTGAGTGTTGCAATCGGCTTCACGTGTCAAAGCAGTGGTGCCTTTAAAAGTGACTTACAAAACCATCGGTCCAGCAGCATGTGGTTTTTATTTTAATTAGGGCAGTGTTTCCCAAACTTTTTTCTGCCACGGCACAGTTTTGATAAGTTAAAAAAATCATGCGGCACACCACTTTCACAATAAGTATTAACAGATCTGCACAAACCTGTATTGCAATGCTTAAACGACTTGTTAAACTGGAATATCATACTGTATTTAATGTAGTATTCACACTAAATGTAAAACTTGATCTTGTTTTAATAAATACAAATGATATTCTGGCTGGACTTGATGACAGTGACACACACAGCTGGAACCAACTCAGCAACCTGGTAGCGAGCTTCGAGCGCTTTTTCAAACAGTGTGGCAGTGTTATTTTTCCACGGCACACCAAACTAGTGGTCACGGCACTTTTAAAACCAGGTCTTTGTAATATCCAGGCTGGACTACTGCAGCACTACTGGCCTTCCTGTACGGTCTGCTAACCCACTCCAATTAGTTCATTAATAATCATCAATCAACAGGTACCCAGAGAACAGACGGCTCTGGGCCGCATCCGCACCGGAACAGACGACTTTGGCACTGATCCGGTGCAGATCCGGCCCAGAGCCATCTGCTGTCTGGGCATTGTTTAGAAACAGTGAAAACTTGTGTCTTGTTATAAGCACCTATGACACATCGCTTTTATTGTTTCCTGATCTTTGTAAGTCGCTTTGGACAAAAGGGTCTGCTAAATGTGATGTAAATGAAAACTTTCCATTTTTTAACCTAACCACTGTATTTTAACAGTTTTACTAGCAAATACCTAAATGTGTTTATACAGTAGCTAGCTAGCCAGTAAACCAGATATCTAAATGTAAACTATCACTATTATAATAACTATAACTATGTTTATTATGCTTTTGTGTTACTCAGTGAAAGAATCAATTGAAGTTCTGCTTACAATTAAATCATTAAAGATATCATTTTTAAAATGTATATTACCTTGCATGCCTGTCTGCTTATGACCAACAAAATGTTTATTATTTTATATACATTTATATCCCAGAAATTCCTGTAAATTCCCATTAAGTTTCCAATTTGAAATATTTCCAAAATTCCATATTTACTGGAGACTTTCCGCCCCTTTGCAACCCTAATTTTAATCACACAATAACCTAATAGTTTTAGTTTATCTTGTTTTTGTAATTGTTTGAATCAAAAATTGATTCCTACCATCAGTCTCTCAAAAACAAGTTGAAATTAAGATTTTACTTTGTGCATTTGGTGTAAGTTTTCCTGATTGTATCCTGCAGATCCTTGTTGAGGAAAAGGGTGTCCTGTTGAGGTCGGGGGTCCGGGGCTGGGGCCCATCATACTGTGTGAAGATCCAGGGGAAAGCCCTGAACCCAGAACGGTCCCAGGAGAAGGCCCCGGACCTGGCGAGGGTCCTGGACATTGTGTCCCTCCTAGTGGGGGCTCTGGGGTGGACATACCTCAGACTGAACCTGATTACACATTGCAGGGGAAAAAGAGGGTTTTATTGAGCAGGATAAACTGTGTATCACTACCAATAAATCGCGAATAATTCGCGCAATGAGCATAACTAAAAAAAAATGATGATTCACTCTAGAAGCATCTATTCAATTTTTATGTGGTATTTATTTCCTTGACTTTCCAGGCCTACAAATCACAATTTTCTAAATCACTGATATGAATGAAAATTTATGTAATATGTTATAATGAATGTATATCTTAGAATCCTGTGTAGTCAGGCAGGTAGAATAAATCGTCATCTGACAGACAAACAAAATGTGCTAACACACAGTGAATTAAATATATAATGCGCAGGAAAGAAAATGTCGTCGTCCAGCTCGTGCCTGCGCGAGGGCGGATCCCCGACCGGCACATCTGGAGCTCGTGCATCCGTTACAACATTAAACACGGGCACGTTTATATTATATACATCACTGGACCGAATCACGACAACGGGCCAAACACGACAACATGACCGCGCTCATTATACTGATAACGACACAGTGCCTCGTTACGTGCAAACTCACCGGCAGTGTAATAAATGAGTGAAGCTGAAGGGAAGCGCTCGAGATAATCACGACGCTCATCAGCTCCGTTCATTCGGTTGATGTTGATGTACCGAGCGCCGCGTGACATTCGGTTCCGTTCATTCGGTTGATGTACGGAGCGCCGCTGTGGACACAGATATTAACACACAAACCTGCATCGGTTCTGTCATTCTTTTTTTATAATGATAAAGTTAAAAATATATGAAGATTGTACTCTTTATAATATGTTTATTACAATAATTTCATATTTCCTTTTGTTTGTGTGTTTGTTTGTGTGTTGTGAGTGCGCGCTAAAAAAAACAATAGACACCATCACAGAAATGATATTGGTTTTATTGGGAATTTTATTGGATCTAATGGAATACATACTACAGTGTAGAGGTTTTAATGGTAAAAGCTTATGGTTCCTATTGGAATTTTAATGGAAACCATTAGAATTTTCTGTTATGGTTTTATTGTTTTTTTCAGCAGGGAGGTTTCATTGTGGAGTCAATTAATGCAGAGAAAAACTAAAAACGTTTTAAAATACATTTAAAACACATAAAAATAAATTACCAAATAATGTGAGGGAAAATGTAGCCTATACACAATGTTTTTTATTTGATAGTACACAAAATATGGCAAATTTGTCAACATGGTCAATTTAGAATGGGCACACGCACTCATTTTATCTTACATCACACAAATGTTTAAATCCCTGTGTTACTGTCAGATGTTAATATTAAGATATTTGGCATTAACAGCTTTGATTTTATTTGTTCGCCCATCTCAATCATTTTGACATTAATGAGTGCTGTTAGATTGCTGAGGCAGATCTAAACATTTCATTTTAAAATCAAAGTGATGTAATTGTCAAGTAACCACTGACCTATGAGTAGTAACCCATACTCAAATATTATCTCTGCCTCATACCAGTGAGTAGTAAGCACACTGACACACTGCAAGTCATGAATGCACACACACACACACACACACACACACACACACACACACACACACACGCACACACACACACACACACACACACACACACACACACACACACACACACACACACACACACACACACACAAACACACACACACACACACACACACACACACACACACACACACACACACACACACACACACAAACAAACAAACAAACACACACACACATTCTGGTTAACCCAACCATCACAGAAAACTTTCTGCTACTTCACATTTTCAAGAAACATCATTCTGTTTGATTTATTATAAGTTTAAACTGTGTAAAAAAACTAAATATTCAAAGAACATTTCTGTTGAATACAGCGAATAAAAGGTTCCTCAGACTAAAAGTTGAAAAACAATAGAAGGCTCTTTGAGAAACAAAAATGGTTCTTCTCTAACATCAGTGTGACAGAATAATCAGGCCTCATAAAAACGACTTGCACAAAATATTTTAGGTTTATTTTGAAAATACAACAATACTAACCCTAACCATGTACAAAACTCTAACTACAGTCTGCACAGCAGCAGCTCATGTGGACCAAACTCTAGTTCGTTTTTTATTGCTTGAACACAGTTTTCAAAACTTTACACACTTATCTCATGACTTTAACCACAACCTGCACATCACTGTGGATTTACAGCACTTTGTTCAAATGCTAACACACTGCTGTCAAAACTGTGAACCACACATTCAAAACACAATTGATTTCAGCCTTGTGCCTTTCAAACACTGCTGATTACAATTTCATATAAATATAAAATCCAATGTCATATATATATATATATATATATATATATATATATATATATATATAATATTACTTTTTATATAAATATGATAGGTAGAGCTCAGAAAGACTAATTTTGGAAATGGAACAAGGAAGACGGGTTTGTGAATGGAGAAGGGTGGCATGTAGTGGCCTGATGCTAGAGAGAGGCAGGATTAGCTCTTCAATTATTTGTTTGAATTACAGTATGTACTTTTAGTTTCTACCTTTTTTCCTCATTACTGTAATTCCATAAATTACTACAGACTACTGAAGGAAACTGCTAATTTTCATTTACCTTAAAGAATTGTTCTGATCTAAAAATTTAAAGAAATCATGTGATAAATCAACAAATAAATAAATCATTCTGTGAAGAAAATATTACTTTGTATGAAGTCACTGAAATTATTTTGTGTATTGGTGTTTGATGTTAGTGTTTTTCCTCTCAGTGTGTTGTGAGTGACAGTGTGTGTTATCTCAGTGAAGGTTGTGTTTAGTGTTTGACTGCACTGAGCTGTTTTGAGTCATGTGTTAAGAGTTGTGCTCACGTGACTTTTGGTAGTGCAGACTGTAGTTAGAGTTTTGCACATGTAGCTCCAGTTGTACTCACTGTCGTTTAGCAATCGGAAAAAACTGTAAAGTAAACATGTTCCTTTTGTATTTGAATATAATGTACATGAGTTGACCCCACCTTTACTTTATATTTAGGAAATGTTTTA
This sequence comes from Misgurnus anguillicaudatus, assembly GCF_027580225.2. Taxonomy (NCBI): domain Eukaryota; kingdom Metazoa; phylum Chordata; class Actinopteri; order Cypriniformes; family Cobitidae; genus Misgurnus; species Misgurnus anguillicaudatus. The sequence goes on along the minus strand of NC_073344.2, from coordinate 26,577,324 downwards.
TTTGGTTTTACAAAGATTCCCTCCAATAAGAGGAAAGAATATTTCATTGTTAAATTTATTTTAATTGATACAAATGTTATATTCATAAATGCAAATATCGTAAAGATTAACATATGTTTTTGGTTCTTGAAAAAGAAATTAAAAAGTATATGAAGACGATTTTTTTCTCAAGTAACAGGAAAGCAACTAAAACATATGCAATATGTGAATCTTTTAACCTGTTAAGCGTATACGGGACACCTAAGCTTACTTCAATATTGTTATTGTAAATTTTAATCTATCACTACAAACTATGGTTGAAAAGGTCTTAGCTTCTAGAATAGACATTTCAACAGTGTTTTATAAAATAAGTTATATAGGGAGGGTAATTGATTCATTTATGAAGAGAGTGTGCCTCAAAACATTTATATTTTACCCCCCCTGGCTTTATTAATGTTTACTGTCCATTGTATTGTTATGTTATTTTGACTATGTCTACCTTGGTCATATGTAAATTCATATAAAAAAGCGCCTGAATAAAGTAACATGTAACACGATCAAAAAAACGGCAAAAATATCTGAAAACTGAAAAGTGACAAGGATGCAGTACAGAACATTAAACATTAAAAAGATAAAGACAAGTAAAAAGTACATGAGATGTTTTTCAAGGGCTTGGAAATAGTAGTAGTAGTATTTATTTTGTATTTCCTAACCTAACTCTAACACTAACCCTGTAGTAGTTAGTAAGTAAAAAGTGCCCATCCCTCTCTCCACGCGCGTGACTCCTCCGGTGCAGCAGGGGTCGCTGGTGTTTGTCTCGCTCGCGGTAAACACGAGCAGGAGTTCCGGTGAATTCCGTATTACATTTCTGCTTGTTCTGTTTCTCCGATGAGTTTCGCTGAAAATCTAATCAAATGGACAAGTAGCATGGATCTGGTGAGTGTTCAGTGGTTGTAATAGTTAACTGAACTCAGTAAACGGCGAATACGGACTGCTTAACAGCCGTGTACCGTGCTGCTTATGTTAAGCGTTCGCACGCGTTTGCTTGAATGGTTTTGAATATAAACGTTGATATAAACGCCGCATCTCTCGATCATCTTCTCAGTTGTCGCATTTATTTGATCGTTTAAAGATTTGTTTGTTGTCTTATATTCTCCTTTCTCAGTCCCGGTTGACGCGGCCCGCGGTCTCTATGATTTTTTCACTGTGTTTTAGGACTTCGGGAACAAACTGCCCCAGGCTTTCTCGTCTAACCCTAAACTGCCCCAGGCTCTTTCGTCAAACTCTAAACTGCCCCAGTCTCTCTCTTCTAGCGCTAAATTTCTGCCCACAGGCCCCTTTCAGCACTACGGACGACCGATAGGAGTGAAAGTCAAAGAGGAAGACGAAAGCGTCGAGGATTTCTTTCATTTTGGTAAGTATCGGCAGCCATTTTTTACATTTCCTTTATTTATTTAGCAGAATTCATTAATACTCCTCATTTTTTTTCCATTTTAAACGCAGTTGTCCTATGTTTCTCTAAAACTGACCAAGCCCACAGTTGTGTCAAGACCTCAGACTGAGATTGTTGTCATGATTTTCTCTTCATGCTGTTCCAGACTCGGTGTCTGTCGCGTGCGATTAATTAATGAAGGGGTTTAATATCTAACTTTTGTTGTTGTTTGAAAGAAAAGCCCAGACATTCTGTGAAAGAGAAATTAATAGACGAGTGGATGTAGCAGCACGAGGCAGTTAATCCAGAACTGATGTGTCAATGTGTTTGCTAGTATATTGTGTATATGTTATATATTTATTTAGCAAACACAGGCCGCTGTTGGTTTATTCAGATATTTATCTTATTGCTAAGAACACCAACACAGAGTTTAGCTTTAAACTGGTTGTGGCTTGTAGTTACACAGTCAACGTAAATGAAGTTGTTTTTCGGGTCGCCGTGTGGAAATCGATGAATTAAATCTTGTGTCTCTCTTTTTAAATTTGATTATTCCTGCATCTTGTCGTTGTCTTCAGCTCAGCATCTACAGCAGCAGACCGGCGAGTGTCTCACAGCCTGTTGTGGAGAAGTGGATCCTAAAAACACATCTGTGCCGAGCCCCCCCAAATCAAACAGCCGACCCTCCGCAGACAGACCGTACCACTGCCAGGAGTGCGGTAAATACTTCAGAATTAACGATATCAAGAGACATCAGAAAATACACAGCGGAGAAAGACCGTTCCCTTGCTTTCAGTGCGGTAAGAATTTCCCGACGTCGGGGGACCTGAAACGGCACGAGAGAATTCACACGGGAGAGCGGCCGTACCACTGTCTGCAGTGCGGCAAAAATTTCTCGGATTCGGGGCATCTCAAACAGCACGAGAGGATGCACACGGGAGAGAGGCCTTACCAGTGTCCTCAGTGCGCCAAACGCTTCTACAGGTCAGGAGACCTCAAACGGCACCTGAGAATCCACAGCGGCGAGCGGCCGTACAAATGCCTTCAGTGCGGAAAAACCTTCTCGGATTCCGGACATTTGAGGGGCCACCAGCGCATTCACACGGGCGAAAGGCCCCACCGCTGCACCCTGTGCGAGAAAAGCTTCTTTAGGTCCGGCGATCTCAAGAGACATTACAGAACGCACACGGGCGAGAGACCCTACCAGTGCTTTCAGTGCGGGAAGAGCTTCTCCGAGTCCGGACACCTGAAAGAACATCGGAGAATTCACACGGGAGAAAAGCCTTATCAGTGCAACCAGTGCGACAAAAGTTTCTCCAGGCTGGAGCGTCTGAAGGGTCATCAGAGCATCCACACGGGCGAGAGGCCGTTCCACTGCTCCCAGTGCGGGAAGAATTTCTTCCGGTCTGGAGAACTGAAGCGACATCAGCGGATTCATAGCAATGACAGAGCGTAAATTCTCTTCTGATAAGATGTGGTCTCGCCCTTCTGATTTCATGCGATTCCTTGACTTTTGTCGAGAAGATCTTCATTGAAAAGTGTGTGTGTGAGAAGAACTTATAACTTCCTGCATGTATGTCGATGGAAAATGTTTAGATATCTGCTTATCTTGTTGTGTAGAGGACCGTTACTCTACTGTAAGAGTAATACTGTAGAGGACAGCTTTTCACTGACATTTCGTTTTTGTTTTTTTAAACACTTGTTATCGCTTCGTAGATATCCAGATTTGTCATCATAAAGCATTGTTATAAATATTTGCACCATTGACATTTATAGTTTTAGACCGTTCTGAACTACTACCTCTACACGCTCCTGCGTTAGCAGGAAAACTTCCTCCAAAGCTTTTGTCCTCCTGTTTCCAGCCTAACCAGAGATCACTCCTCTACTCACCGGGCTCAGTGTGGAGGTTATCATGTGGATTGTACTGTACAATATCTGTATGTGGTAACAATGATAAATTGTCAAATGACTCAATATCATAACATACAGAAGAATATTTCTGTGTATGCTTACATTCCCTGTATTTAATGAATACCTTTTGGTTTTGTTTCATAACGCTGAATGATATTTGTGTTGTCGTAGCACAGAAGCTGTTGACGTGACATGACATCACTGAAGTTTGATGTGACCACATGAGTATGTTATATGTATCAATCATTAACTAGTTGCTGTTTAATTTGCTAGATCCTGTTTCACAACTGTAACATGGTTATTCTTTAACCTTTTTTATGTCTGAAATATTGTTATGAAAAAACTTACACCAGATATACTCTAACAAATGTTTTGATCAGGTTTTTGTTTGTTTTTGAGCACCAGGTGAATTGTGATAATCTGAGCTTTTTCGTAATTTTTTTTTAAATTAGATTTAGCTTTTAACACTTTCTTATGTCTTTACATTCAAGGCATCCTTTCTTTTCCTCCATAAATATATATAAATAAATAAATATGTGTGTATGTTTAACAATTTTAAGTGTGTTTAGTGTAAAAGTAAGGGTTTAATTCAGTTCAGAAGGAGTTTTTACAGTGATATGAGATGTTTATGTTTGAGAGTGGGGTTGTTATTGGGGGTTACATCTTGTTCATGAATGTTTTATTCATGTCATCCCATAATAAAAACTTAACCTCTACTTGTGCACTTTATAAGTGTATCATACACATGAAGATCTTAAGTTTTATTGCCATTGTGTAACAATGTTTTGCAATTCGGTCTCATTAGATCATGAGTATTATAATTTAAAGTCAGTATAATGTTAACACGATTGAAGGTCATTGATTATTTGGATGTTGATGAATATCAAGCGTTTTCACACATATATATACGGCTATATTTTCCTATTTGATAAAATACTCATCGACTTGAGCAATACTACGTGGAAGAAATCAAAGTGTTATTTAAACATTTTTGTAACGCGCAAACACATTTGGCAATAACAACAGATTCCGTCAGTGAGATCAATGTTTACGACATCCGCGGTCACTTTACGGCATCGATCAGACGGCAGCCGGGTTTCCAAGGAGACGCCTGGAGGCACTGTGGCTGGTTCGCGACGGTGAGCTGCATTAATTTAAAATGCTTCATTAAATTACTTAAACCCGAGGTTTTATTTATCATCTATGATATGAAATGTGTCATGTAGTGTTTGTGCGGCACAGAAAACAACGCTTGATGGTGAACGAGCGATGCACTAAACCTCATACAGACAAAGACTGAACTAACAAAACAAACACACAACCATTTCTGTGGAAAACAATCGCCATTATAAGAGTCTCGTGCGAGTCATTAGCTTTAATTTGACTGATTGATGCCCGGCTGGGTTTGCTGTCATTAGTTAAAATGCTTTCAGTTCGTTGTTGACGCTTCGCTGTCGTTTACCTGTTGAAATGAAAACAAACTGATCAGAGGTTAGTAAAATACACAAACTGATCACAGGGTTAGTTCAGATCAGAGCTTAATTTAATACAAACAAACAGAGGCTGATTACAGGTTAGTTTAACACGCACACAGATGCGTGAGTTTGTTAACCAGTACTGATGTTCAGTCTAGTTTGTGTTTTGTTTCTCCAGAACAAATTCATGGCTGTCCATAAGCCGGTCCTGGAGCTGAAGGATGTTCCCCCTCCTCCTCCCCACAGTTCTGCCCCACAACCCCTCCCACTGCCCCACCCCTGTCTCCATCCTCTGCAGGACTCCTGGTCAACGCCGCAAGGCAGCCTCACAGTAAGCGTGTGTTCTCGCTGCAAAGCAAGCATCGGTCAGCAGCAGGACTCCAACATCGGCACGGGTGGAGGGTTTCCTCTGTATCTTTCTCACTCACAAACAGACACTTGCACCGCCCTTCATCTCTCCCCTCTCGCTCAGCGGGGCACCGGTACGCCGCTCCAGACGCCCGGAAGCTTTGAGCGACCCTCTGCGGCGACCTGCTGCCACGTGCCCTGCTGCCCGGGGGCGAGGCAACCGCACGTTTGTCCTTCTCTCTCTAAAGTCACGGGCGTCTGTCGCTGTTCCCGAGACCCCAGAGTGCAGCAGCAGCGCCCATTTTCACACGGTGACCCACCCTCACCCACTCACCTCTGCCCCAGCGCGCTTCACGTCAGTGCTGAACGCACTTCATTCGGTGTGAAGGGTGCTCGCTGCTTTCACGACTGCTGGAGAAAGGTTGGTGGAGCGCGGTCTGTCACGTTCCCTTTAGTCTTGCCAGCACATCCTGCATTTTTGCACTAAAAGAAACCCTAGCTGACGGGAAAGGACAGAAAGGGATGCCTGGATGTGGTAAAACATTTTGATGCCTCTCGTAAAGTTTCAAAGTGAAATCTAACCCGAACCTCTGCTGCTTTCAGAATTTAAACTCCGACTCCGAGAAGGTTTGGCCGAACATCCCCCCTCCTGTTCCTGCGCCGATGTGTAATGGCTGTGGGGTGGCAGGAACGTCCTCTGAGGGTCTGCTGGGTGGCCATCTCATCAAGACCGCTCAGAAATATGGTCAATATACACACACACACACACACACACAGAGACACACCGTACACGTTTGCCAGCGTGGTGAAAAGTTAATGGTTATACTCTAGAAGGGGCTGGGTTGTTTTTGACCCATGGTGGGTGGATATTGCACAGAACACATACTGGGTTAAAAATGACTCAATATTGGGTTGATGTTATGCAACTATGGGGTATAATAGCGCAGTAGTGTGTTCTGTCCAATGTTTACCCATTGTGGGTCAAAAATAACCCAGCTCTTTTTTTTAGAGTGTAGAAGGGCGTTTTGTTGTGGCTAATCCTGCCACTGGTCATACTAACCAATAGAAAGTTAAAGCAAGGTTTATGTTTTTGGTTTTCTGTCACACGAGTACAGCACTCACTTTGTCGATATTTTAATCTTGAGGTTCTTCAGAGAGCTGCGTTCAGGACACGTTGCCCCCTGTTGGCGTTTTTTGGGACATCGAGAACTGCGCTGTACCCAGCGGGCGCTCCGCAGCGACAGTGGTCCAGAGACTCCGAGAGCGTTTCTTTCATGGTCATCGCGAAGCGGAGTTCATCTGTGTGTGTGACATCAATAAAGAGAACAAAGCTGTCATCCAGGAGCTGAACAACTGCCAGGTACACGGCAGCGTGACCGTCATGCTTATCTTTACTCGTTGATGTCTGTTTATTCCTGTGCATTTATAAGCTGTTTATTTAGTTTTTAAAGGAGATTTTTCCTCTGCTCAGGTCACGGTCGCCCACATTAATGCTACAGCCAAAAACGCAGCAGACGATAAGTTGCGCCAGAGTCTGCGGCGATTTGCTGAGACGCATGCCACACCTGCCACTGTCATCGTTGTCTCATGTATGTGTTTGTGAAACACTTTTACTTGTAGCTACAGTACCTTCATCACCACGTACAACAGGAGCATTTGTTTAAACTGAAATGATTTGAGCTGCACGCATTTTCACATCAATATTGAGTCATCAAAAACTTCTGATCACAGTGACGTCATGATGACGAAGCAGAACAGATGCTATTATTATTAAAGCAGACATTTCAAAAGGCTTTTTTAACATCTCAAATAAATATTTGGTGTTCCCAGAGTACAAATGTAAAGCTTTAGCTCAAAATATCATATAAATAATTTATTATAAGATGTTAAAATTGACACTTGTAGGTAGGGCTGTGCAAAACATCACCTGCGATTCTCATGCGTGTTTCATCAGAAAATCCGGTTCATTGATTAGAAGTTAATTGCCATCAGCTGCTTTCAGATGGAGCGGCATTTACTATACAGAGTTTTCCTTGTCTTCTCGGTGAACTACGGCTCTGTGTAGTAAATGCCGCTCCATCTGAAAGCAGCTGTTGCCTATTTACTTCTAATCACTGAACCGGCTTTACTGATGAAACACGCATGAGAATCGCAGGCGATTTTTTTGCACAGCCCTACTCGTAGGTGTGAGCAAAAATGTGTCCTTTAAAATGCAAATGAGTTGATCTCTGCACTAAATGTCAGTGCTGTGGTTGGATAGTGCAGATAAAGGGGTGGTGTTATTATAATAAGATCCCCTTCTGACATCACAAGGGGAACCAAATGTCAATGAGCTATTTTTTCACATGCTTGCAGAGAATGGTTTACAAAAACTAAGTTACTGGGTTGATCTTTTTCACATTTCCTAGGTTGATAGAAGCACTGGGGAGCCAATCATAGCACTTAACATTGTCCCCTTTAAATACCAGAAGTGAGGAAAGTGAAATACGGTGCTGTCTGTAAAAGGTTCTGCTGTTTATTTTTGTTGCAGCGGATGTAAACTTTGCCAGCGAGTTGAGTGACCTGCGTCATCGTCACGGTTTCCAGGTGATTCTGGTACATAAAAGCCAGGCCTCGCCCGCCCTGTTGCAGCACGCACACATGTGCGTTCCATTCGAGGAGTTTGTGTCGGACCTTCCTCCCGGGATGGTCGTCAAATCGCAGGTCAGTCCCATCCTCATCTGTTTTCTTAACTACATTTGAACGGCTGTAGACAGTAGTCAGTGCTGTTGGCAACAGTGAGGCTTGCTGACTGCAGGCTCTATTTTTCTCTTAAGTTTCATTAAAAGCTTATTTGTAATGAACCCTCCTGTGAAAAGCAGCTTCTTTGTCACCCGGCTGAGGCGGCATACAGTAATGTGTACGGCGTACGTATCTGAACTCCGGCATGATCTCAGAAATCCCAGAGTGCTGTTTGTGTCTCTGCTCCTCAGCCCAGTTTCAGTCTTCTGTTTGTGCATCACCTCCCTGCTCATCGTGACGGCAAAGTCGTCGCAAACCGCCTGCAGCGTCTCTCCAATAACTGCGGTGGTAAAGTGTTGGGCGTGTCCGGCAGCAGCGCCGTGCTCAGATTCGCCAGCGCTGACGCGGCCGAGCGCGCCCGCAAGCGCATGGAAAACGAAGACGTCCTGGGCCACCGCATCACAGTGTCGTTCTCCCCTGATGGGCCGGAGGAAGAGGAGGAGCGTCCCCCGCCTCCCGCCTCCTCTTCAGTCTTCCTTCCCCTGGAGAAGCCACGGTCGCCCCGTCGCCGGCGGCGGGCATCTCGATCGTGGCAGTTGGGTCGAGATGCGGGGAGCCACGTCGCAGAGCGTCCCTATAGCCCCAGGAAAGCAGGCCACGCCTCCTCGTGCAGCCCTGTGATGAAACCCCTCCCCAAGGCAGCTGTGTACCTGCCTCTGCCCGCCTCCTACCCATCATCCTCCAATCGCACGCTTCACATTCTTATGCTATTCTCATGCAGCGCTGCGTGCTGCTCGCTTGATCTGCCTGTGCTGCTCGTGACCCTAGCTGCTGTCTGTAACTTGCTGTGGCATGCGCTCGGATGCAAACTAACAACCTGCTGAGACTCTGAGCATCTTCCTCCTCTGTCTTCATCTGTTCCCCCTCCCCATCATATTCCTCATTCATTTCGGAGGGAATCTGCCGTGAGCCGTGGGGACGCGCCTGGTTACTTGTTGCGATATTAGCTCTGTGTTCGTTCGTTGCAGGCAGCGTGCGGTGCGGCCCGACCGGCTTCCTCGTCGCCTCAGAGTCACAGCCTCCTGTCTGCGCCCGGCAAACCCGCGGACCTGTTTCAGCGTGGCCGGAGGTATGGAACACCATCAGTAGATTTGGGATAAATATTAGTCAACATTTGAAGTGGATCAAAACAGTGTTTTCATTGGTTCTCCTTATAGGGTTAGTTAACTGGGAAAAGTTAACATCCTTCATATTTTACACAATCATGTAGGGCTGCACGATAAATTGAATTCGATTGTCATGGACATCTCGTCATTAAAGGCGATTCCTTGATTAGTAATAAATCTCCATCACTTGCGTTCAGATGGAGCAGCATAGTTACTACATGGAGCCGTAGTTCAATGACAGTCGGGGCAATTTTGCATTATTTTTCGGACGTATCGCCAGTGATATGTGTGCGATATGGCCCAGCTTGTCTGTGAACTGCGGCTTTGTGTAGTAAATGCCGCTCCATCTGAACGCAGGTGATGGAGATTTGTTGCTAGTCGGGGAGTTGGCTTTGATGACGAGATGCGCATGACTATCACATGTGATTTATTGTTCAGCCCTACAATCATGCCATCCCAGATGACTTTATGGCTTCTTTATCAGTTAAACATGAACCAATAATTTTATATTTAAAAAATGATGTAAAGTTACCTTTCTTAGGAAGCCTTTGTATATCTTCTTTTCATAATCTAAATGCATTGTCAAATTGATTAAAATCTGTTTTGGTGTTTATTATGTGAAAAATGATAAAAAATTATTGAATACAAACAGGTGTAGAAAACATGGCTATAAAAAAAAAGGTTGTTGTATTTTACTTGTCATAAACATTTTGAATTGTTTAAAAGAATCGTCTATCCAAAGGGTCGTCTTTATTAAAGTGGGTTAGGGATAGGGGGCTCACAGAAAAGGAGACTCGGTCTTCTGAAACTTTTTCAAAAGATTTGTTTTCAGTATTTTGAGAAATGAGGTGATATTAACTGTATACTTTAAAGGCGGAGTCCACGATGTTTGAAAGCCAATGTTGATATTTGAAATCACCTAAACAAACACGCCCCTACCCCAATAGAATCTGCCTTCTGTTGATAGACCCGCCCCACACATACGCAACCCGGCAAGGATGTCTGTTAGTAGACACGCTCCTTACTGCTGATTGGCTACAAGTGTGTTTTCGTAGTCAGCCCGTCTCCTTTTCCAAAGCATTTTTCAAACATTGTGGACTCCGCCTTTAAGTTTTCTGACTGGACTGATCAATGTTTTTGAGTTTTGTGTCGGACATGACTGGATCTCGTTTTTGTTTGTCTAAGGCGAGATTCTCCCGGCCAGTCGTTTCAGGTCAGCACTCCTTCAGCGTTCAGTAAACTGAGTTTACAGCGCAGCTTCAGTCCCATGATTCTCTCTCAGAGCTCGTGGTCATCACGGTGAGACGGCAGAACAGTTGATCGAGCATTGCGTTAATCTCTCTCTTTGTTACATCTTATTTAATTCCCCCTCCTTCTTTGCAGGAGTGCCTCCCCCTGCCTGTCGAACCGATCGTCTCCACTCAGCGCTCCATCACCTGTGAGCTGCACGGAGGGCCCTTCGGAGCCTTTCTCTGATGGGGCCGACATCCAGGTGACAAATCTGGACTACAGGATGTCTCGCAAAGACCTGCAGCACATACTGAGAGATGCGTTCGCCAAACACGGCAGAGTAAGTCTCGTCTCGTGTAAATACTGAACACAGGCCTGCTTAATAAAGACCTTCATAATGCTGCGTGCGTTTGTGTGTGCATGCATGAACAGGTGAAGAGCGTGGATCTCAGTCCTCACACTGACTATCAGCTAAAGGCGCGTGTGCACATGAGCTCGCTGCAGCAGGCCATCGGTGCCATCAGTCTGCTGCATCGCTACAAAATCGGCAACAAGAGGATTCACGTGTCGCTCGTCACCGGAGCCAATAACAAACCGCTGTCCTGTCTGAGGTAACACACATGCATCATAATGTGTCTGAAATCAACTGCTTTCATACATGAAAGTAGTGAAAACCAGTAGGTCCTCAATTAGGGTTGGAACGGTTAATTGTTAATTGTGTCTGATATCAATTCTGAATTTTGAAGGGAATATTATGCACAGTTCTTTCATGTATTGTGGCTCTTTGATCAGGAGAAAGTCCTTAGTCGTTTATAACATGAATTTGAAAAAGCAACACTCGTCAAACATAATCATTATTAAAGGAACGGTATGTAAGAAATTTATATCAATTAATCATAAATTGGCCCTGACATTAAGAAATTATTTTAATTTCAAATACTTATATCACTGACAACAGTGGTCTGGCCAAGATATTCTTGATGTTTATGTTGTCATTTTGTGTATTGGCCACCAATTGTGTGATTGCAGTACCAGTTTTAGCCACAAGTTTTGTGACTGCAATACCAGTTTTGGCTGCAATCCTACATACTGTTCCTTTAATATTCTTTATTATCATGAAAATACCTGAAAAGGTTTGAAATAATTCATTGAGAAGAATAGCAAGCAGAATCACGCGATTAATCGTCCCAGCCCTGGTCTCAATGCAGAACATGACATCCAGAGGGCGGGGCTGGATCCTTCCACTGCATTTTGATTGGTCTGCAGTTTTACCACAACACGCGTCATATTCGCATTGTTGCTATTCAATTTAGTTTTGAATAAATTAAAAGTTATTCTTTTAGCGGGAAAAATTGTGTGTGTGTGTCAGTTCACAGATTGTCAGTGTCCTGCAGGATGCGCCTGCCAACTGCCTTCCACTCTACAAACTCACAGAGACCTACGAGAGAAAGTGAGTCTGTGACTAACACTAACTAATCCTAACTAACACTTCTCATAGACTTTCACTTTATGTCTGGTTAATGACAATTTCTATCCCCTAAATGTCCTCACAATTTGGTTGTCATGATAATTTTCTGTGTCAGTGAAGACGATTGATCCACCAATATTAACAACGTACACTTTGATAGACTTCAATGATCCAAAACATTTCAAATATTCAGGTTTGGTCGTAAGCTGGCGGTGAGTGATTTGTATCGTTTGCCGGAGCTGCTGTGCGTGCGTGAGCAGGCCGGCGGGCGACTCGTCTGTCTGCTGTCCAGCACTCAGGCCCGGCAGAGCCCGTTAGGATCGGCACACTCTCGTGACAGCTCCAACACGGCCAGTCCGGTTCTGTTCGAGGAACTCGAGTACCACGAGCCGGTCTGCAAACGACACTCGACCCAACAGGACTTCAGGTACGACAGCGGCCCTGATGTTACTCAAGGGTTAATCTCTTTCTTTGTATATCACAAAAAATCCATTTAAAATCCAGGACTATGCACACAAGATTTTCACTCCATGTACAGCTGTGTCAAGGATGTGACCGTAAAATGATTTGATTGTGATTGATGTTTCACCCTCTCTCCATTCCCTACAACGTGACCTTTTTGCTGCTGTGCCTTTAAGACATCAGAACATAAATGAGCTCTTATGATTGGCTAACCTTTTTGCATGTCAAATGAGTAACATAAGGCGCTGGTTTGTCAGTCCAGTACTTTGTGTTTACTCCATCATTTCTTCTTCTGGTGCTGCATCACAAAACATCATCAATTCTTATTTGTATCTCGTCCAAAATGAGTTTACAGAATGTTTAATGTTCCTCTGGTTTCAGTGAATCAGACTTTGATCCGGATGCTTACGTCATCCCGTTTGTTCTGGTGTCACTTAAAGTTCTGGCTGCTCATGTGCACAGTTTACTGCAGACTCATGAAGGGACCATACCACTGCTCAGGTAGTGCACACGCACGCACAATGATGCAGACACACACACTGACACTGATGCGCACACATTGATGCACACACACACACACAGACACGTGCACACACACACACGCGCACGCACACTGTGTTCTTTAAGAGGACTCCCCATGGATGTATTAAAGGGGAGGTGCATGATTTTTGAAAAACCCTTGGAAAAGGGATTTGAGTCGAATACCAAAACATACTTGTAGCCAATCAGCAGTAAGGGGCGTGTCTACTAACAGACATTGTTGCATGGGTTGTGTATTTGTGGGGTGGGTCTATCAAAAGAGGGTCCAGATTCTATTGGGGTAGGGGCGTGTTTGTTTAGGTGATTTCAAATGTCAACATTGGCTTTCAGAGATCATGCACCCCACCTTTAATACTGTATAATGTTTATATTCTGTTCCTTTCCCCTAACTTCACCTAAACCTGTGTTTTATTTCTCATTTATAAAAAATGTACCAGTGTGCTTATAGTTTTTTTTGGTTTAGGGGAACCCAGGAAGGTTATGTTGTTATACACGTATAGAGTTGAGCGGCTCATATCACTGCTCAGACAGTTTTTTTTTCTCTGTGGGCTCAGTTTCCCAGAATGCTATGCAGCAGAGTTCAGCCCTTTGACTGTTGTGGAAGAGGGAAAGATGGAGGGCAGCGTCCCGTTAGAGCACCTCATCGCCTGCATTCCTGGAGTCACCATAGTAACGGCACAGAATGGCTTTAAAATCATCAAATGGATTCATAACAAACCCCCCCCGCCCAACGCAGGTGTGTTTGATTTAAATACTTCACAGAACTGCAGGCAGTAAGGTAGGGCTGCACGATAAATCACATGTGATAGTCATGCACATCTCGTCAGTAAAGTCAGTTCTTTGATTAGTAGTAAATCACCATCACCTGCGTTCAGATGAAGTGGCATTTACTACACAAAGCTGTGGTTCACTGACAAGCTGGGCCATATCGCATACATATCACAAGCGATACGCCCGCGATAATTAATGTGAAATTGCCCTGACTGTCAGTGGACTGCGGCTCTGTGTGGTGGGTGCCGCTCCATCTGGGCGCAGGTGGTGGTGATTTGCTACTAATCGGGGAACCAACTGACGAGATGTCCATGACTGTCGCGTGTGATGTGTCGTGCAGCCTTACAGTAAGGTTTTATGCTGATTTTCCTGTGGTTATTGTAGGAATGAGGTAGAAAGGTACACTAATCATTTAACAACTTGCTTGGCAGTAAGTTGTCTTTGCCTTAATAATAGTTCACCCTGGAGTTTAACCTGTTTGATTGATCTTATTCTTTGAAACGCAACAGTTGCCATCACTTCAACGTAATACAGTGACTGTGCTGCCCAACATCTGTCTTTGTGTTTCATTCAAGAAAAAAAAATTGGTTTAGAACAACATGATGGCATTGTTTTTATGAATTATCTGACTATTCAGACGCCTCACAACATTTATTGTGCTATCTTACTGCTATCTTATCTTACAGCTATCTTACCGGTTTAAAGTGTTAGGCTGTTATAATGTTTATTTAATGACATTGACTGTAGTTGATGTGTTTGTGTTGAGATCCGTGGCTACAGCGCAGTAAGAGTCCGGTTGGGAATCCACAGCTGATTCAGTTCAGCAGGGAGATGGTGGATCTGATGAAGAACCAGCCGTGCTGTTTGATGCCCATCACTAAGTTCATACCAGTGTATCACCACCACTTCGCCAAGCAGTGCCGTGTGTCTGACTACGGTTACTCCAAACTTCTGGAGCTGCTAGAGGCCGTTCCTCACGTGCTGCAGGTCTCACATCTTTCACTTTCAGATCCTTTTAGTTTTAGAGTCCCCCATAAAGACAAAAGCCCTCAGAAAAACAGTTTCTCTATGCAGATGATGCTCTCACTGAGTTTATTGTCTGTATTTAGGACTTTTCAACAGACAGAAGGTCATAATGAATCCTTGTAGGAGCCGTGTAGGTTTTAGCGGCATCTAGTGGTGAGATTGTGAATTGCAACCAACAGCTCGGTCCACAGCTCACCCCTCAGTTTTAAATACATACGGTAGCCGCCACAGGACAAACATTTCATCATCTGAGACAAAGTAGTGATGAAACGCTCTCTGTAGAGCAGTTTGTCCATTTAGGGCTACAGTAGAAACGTGACGGTGACTTCCATGTAAGGGGACCTGCAATGCATGTAGATAAAAACGCATCAAACAATATACAGTTTATTATGTAATCACTCATAATATAGTTAAATAGGTTATATTGCATTTCTGTCAAGAGATCCTTTTAAAAGTTACACAATGCACTTTTATATTTGTTTCCGAAAGCTTATGTAGCAACCATAGACTGTAAAAAAAGATGGACGACGCCTGTTCGCTCTCTTCCATTGGTGAAAAGTGAAGCCGCCATTGTCCCGATATGGCGCTGACATCTTCGGTCTTGAGTCTGCGCAGTAGCGATTTCGGGACCAGTCATGCGCAGTAGTGAGCAGGAAGGGAAGTCGCGAAATCAAAACCCCGCCCTCGCTCTCGTAGAATGCGCATATCACACGATATCACAGCTGTCAATCATGACGTGACACCACTGTTTTTATATCATTAAATAACTAATTAAACACAAACCTATTTTAAAAACAAACATTTGAATGTACATCAGCGTGATAAAAACTACAGTGAGGGCGTTTTCACATCTGTAATTCGGTTCATTTGGTCCGGACCAAAAGCAAAAAATGATACATTGTAACTTTTTTAGCAGATTTGGTTCCATTTCACACCACACTGATTGCTCTGATCCGCACCAATTGAAACAAGCCAAAATTCTGTCGTGATAAGATCAACATCACTCATTGGCCACATGTATTTGAACGTATTTCCTAAACGGCTTCGCGATTGGTCAGAATCAACGTGCGGGAAATTCCAACGGAACCCCCGGAAGTAAACAAAAGAAGGATAATACCATGGACAGACGGCTGTGCGCTGTAATTATGTCTCCGTGGTTGTTATACATAGTTTGTATACAGCACTCTAGACAAAATGTTCATTTTCAGAATGAATCGCGGATGCGGCTTGAAAACAACGCTTTAATGCATTACAAACGGCGAAGACAAAAAATTTCCAAGGCTCCGCCCGCACCACCTCGCAACTCCAGGTATGTCCACGATTTGTCATTGTGCTAATATTGCTAATAGAAACGGTCAACAAACACTTCCTCATCCGATAATGCACTGCGCAGTTGACTACGGCAGCTGGTTTCGTCCAAAATGCGCAGTACTTTTGCAGTTAGGTCGGTTCGATCTCGGATCGTGTTCTCACCACAAACGAACCGCTCTAGACCTCTGCAAGCTGGTCTCGGTCCACTTGTTTGGTCCGCTTCTGGTGCGCACCAGAGTTCGATTGCTGCATTCTCACCTGCCAAAACGAACTGCACCAACTGAGCAGTCGAACTCTGGTACGATTCAATCGAACTAAACAAGGCAGGTGTGAAAACCCCCTGAATGACAGTAACCAGCTTCGAAAAAAAGATAATTGAAGTGTAATAAATTATTTTTTGTTGGTCTCAAGTCCCATTGAATAACATGGGGAGGCGGGGTTTATGACCTATACAGGGACCAGTCACTGGGGGGTGATCGAGACGTTTTGGCTTCCCTTTTCAGGGCTTGTGCGGCACGCTTGGTAGCAACTGACTCTCTATAGGTAGCAAAAGCGTAACAACACTTTTGAATCTCTGTTTAAAAATAGATGGAGGAGAGCGCTTTAGCCAAATATTTCATGATTACAAAAAGTGAAAATAAAACTTGCCAACCATTTTCGACAACCTTAGTAAATGTTTGCTAGTTGATTTATTTAAAAGACCTCTATTATAAGATTCAGAGTTGTTTTTAAGTGTTCGTGATGGTTTGTCTGCCCGTTTGTCTAATGGTTAATGGTTCCCTTTATGATGTGCATGTAGATCGTGGGTTTGGGCTCCAAGCGTTTGTTGACGTTGACTCATCGCGCTCAGATCAAACGCTTCACTCAAGATCTGCTGAAGTTGTTGAAGTTTCAGGCCAGTAAACAGGTGCTGATCAGCGAGTTCGCACAGGCATATCACTGGTGAGTATCACTGAGTGACTTCTGGCTGTCCGCATGCATAGCGGCTCCTCATCCATCCTCATATGCTTGTCTGTGTCAGGTGTTTCTCCAGGAACTGGCAGGTGGTGGATTATGGGATGTGTGATCTGATGGATCTGCTCGGCGAGATTCCGGACACGACGATCGCGATCGCTCAGCAGGAGTCTGACACGCTCATCTCGGTTCCAAAGAGAGGTGACTAATCTTAACCCTAACCCTACCGCTCCCCATAAAACTCTAATGTGTCATACGTATCGAGTGATCCAGACGCGTCTCTCCTCAGAGCGCACGGGCGAGGAAGTGGAGCGTACGCGACAGTTCGGGAAGGAGGTGGTAGATCTGCTGAGACATCAGCCTCATTTCCGCATGTCCTTTAGCAAATTCATCCCAACGTATCATCACCACTTCGGACGTCAGTGCAAACTCTCCTACTATGGCTTCACCAAACTCGTGGAGCTCTTTGAGGCCATTCCCGACGTTCTTACGGTGGGTGCACGTTTAAGACTTCAGACAGCCTTTAGAGCGGCCCGTGGACCTCCGTCCTCAGAGTTGTGTGGTTTCTCTCTCAGGTGTTGGAGTGCGGAGAGGAGAGGATGTTGACCCTGACGGAGGTGGAGCGCATTAAAGCTTTAGCAGCTCAGCTGGTGAAATTGCTTCGAGCCCAGAGAGACTCGGGACTGCCTGTCAGTCAGTTGTTGAGTGAATACAGCAAGACGTTTGGATACGGCCTCCGTCTGCAAGACTACGATGCTAACACACTGCTTGCCCTGCTCAACAAACTCTGCCACGTGGTGAAGGTAACGTCGGTCATGAATCATGGAGGTGGGAAAAAAATGTTTTGAAATGTCTTCATGTCTCTGCTTCACTATTCTGGGTTAAGGTGTTAGAAGGTCGCCGGTGTGATTCTACGGACGTCGTTGCTCACGTTCTCTTTTTCTCTCTAGGTAGTAGACGGTCACGAAGGGAAAGAGGTACAGCTGATTAACAGGAAGTCGCTGCGCACCTTGACCTCCCAGTTGCTGGCGCTGATGATGTCACTTCCTGAGGATTGCCATTATCTCGGAGTAGAAGAACTAAGGAAGCGCTACGAGCTCATCTACGACGCGCCGCTCAACCCCTGCGAGTACGGCTTCATCTCGCTTGGCGAGCTGCTCAAGAGTCTTCCCTACCTGCTGCAGGTACGAACGTCCCGACGGACTCCTCCTCGCTTACTGTTGGCCAGTTCACCTCACTGTTAATTGTTGTACTGATACCCGTGTTTGTGTCTCATCTCTAGCTGTCCGACGGTGAGGATGGTGACACAGAAGAGCGAGTAAGCTTGACCAAGCTTTATCAGTTTGCTCGTTGTGTCCGTGCGCTGCTCCACACGTACCATTACAATCAAATCTTCCTGTCTGAGTTCTGGGCAGCTTTCAGTAAATACACCGGCACAAAGTTCGATCCTCATACTTACGGCTGTAAGACTTTAGATGAGCTGCTGGCTGCTATACCACAGGTACACATTTACCCTCTTATAAATCTGCTGAGTCACCTGATCAGATGTATGATGATGTATTTTCTGTGTTTTAAACAGGTCGTCTGGATCAAAGGTCATGGGCACAAAAAGATCATAGTCCTTAAGAACGACATGAAAGGTAAAAGAAAAGTTTTCTTCTCTATTTTTTAGATCAGATCAACTGGATACATTGGAATCTGGATGAATATGATATAACACGTTTCTGGAAAGTAGAAAAACTTACGTTTTGTTCTTTTAGCTCGTGGAAGTCCTGTGCACAATGGAGAGAAGAGCCCTCATCCCGATGAGGATAACGGAGCCGTTGACAGCCCGACCGGCGGTAACAACACGCACAAAATACAGGGTTGCTGTGTGTGCGCGTGTGTGTGCGCCTGCTAAGTAGTTTTCTCTTGCTTTCTTAGGTGAGATGGAGCTGCTGTGTCTGGGTTCAAGTTCTCCTGTGGATCTGTTGTGCGGCCCTGTCCCGTCATGCCTCCCGTCTCCTCAGCTACGGCCCGACCCGGTGCAGCCGCAGCCCAGAGATCTGATCCGCTTCGAGACTCGTTCACACACTCGCTCTGATCGCGAGCCGATTTATGATTGTCAGCCTCGGTCGGTCAAAGGTCATCATGCACCTTTAGCTTCTGAACCCAGGCCAGATATAGACATTCATCTAGCGAGTGAACCGCCGGAGTCCAAAACATCCGCCACAGACAGTCCCGGGCGCAGAACGGCACGCAACAAAGTTAAACTGGCGGCTAATTTCTCCTTCACACCTGCCCTCTCGGTCTAAAGCTGCGACACGCTGCGCACGTCATTGTTCACGTGCTCCGCATTACCGTCCCTCCTGCTGTACTCATGTGTTATAAGGGATTAAGACGTTATGTGGCGAGTTTTCACGAGTAAATGTTCTGTTATCAGACTTTGAGTTTCAGACCAGAGACGTGATCAGCACGAGGAGCAAATCGACCCATCGCCGCTTCTCCAGAAGTTGTTTTTATTTTCTCAATGACTAGTTTTCGGTCATTTGGTCGTTGTCTGAAATGAGCCGACGGCTGCGTGACGTGAAGGAGAGTTTCAGGAATCGAACCTCCGTCAAAGTGAATGATCCCTGTTCTGCTGAGACATCATCTGGTTCTGTGCAGCACATGAGGTTTGCGTAATGAAGGTGGATTTGAGATGAGATGTCAAACCCCTCTTTAGTTTCTGAGTATGAGATAAAGTCAACCGTTCAGATGACCGATAGAAACGTCTGAAAGAGATCAAGTTCATATTCTAAATCATGTTTATTGAATCTGTTTTTAGTTTTAAATCTCAGGTGGATATTTGAGGTTGTGCAGAATTATGAGGTCTTTTTGTCTTTCACGAGTCCACACCAACCTTGAAACCTGTCGAGAAGTACAGCGGTCTGAAGAGCGAGCCCCATACGTTCTTGTCAGCTGCTGGGGTCCTGCAGTTTTCAGATGTGTTGTTTTTTTAGTTGAGAAGTTGGTTTGTAAGTTGTATGCAGGTTGTGCATAACCCCATGTTTAAAAAGCATTTGTTAGTTTTATGTGTTCAGATAATCGTGTCATGTTATTTCAGTGATGCTCATGGGCGTAGCTCCTCTGAATCTGCTAAGGTTGTTCTCTTTAACCTTGAGTTTGCCTCTTTGTTCATTTTTGGCGTGCGACACGCGGCGACTCTCTGAGGACTTGAGCCTGGCTTTTACAATAGCTTGTATTAGTCGTGGCACCACGAGTGAGAGATGCCAGCCGCGTGAGCTCTCTTCTGTTAAAGGTGGTTCGTGGATGCGCATGTGGAGCAGAGGATCACGGGTCACTTGAGGAGCAGACGGTCAAAGAAAACAAATGTCTGTCGTTGGCCTGCTCGATTGACGTCATTCAAAACGTGCTGTCCCATCCTGTATGGCTTTTTGTTTCATTGAGGGTTTGTTTGTTTTTTTTGCTCCAGATGTCTCTTGATAACCTTTCAGTTTAAAAGTTTTTGGGAAGAATTCTGTATGGTACCAGCCAACTTGGGTCAAGATAAATTGTCTTTAGAAGATGAAGTCTGGTTTTCTATGCATGTTTGCATAACTATTGGCTTTTGTGGTGTTGGATGGATATTTTTTGGATCCGTTAGGAAGAACATTTAGTCGGTGTTAAACCACAGCAGAAATGTAATGCGTGTTAGTAGATCTGTGCGTCTAGCCGTGTCTAGTTGTGTATTTGTGTCTCCGTATATCTGACACAGTTACAGTATTTGTGTCTGTAATTCTCTCAGGCAGCCCATACGGACAAGAAGACCCCTCATGAATTCAGAAGTGATCTGATTTAGCCTTGAGTTGGATTTATGTGAAAATGATATGAAGTAAAGGGTCGAGACGCTGGAGGTCTTGGCTTATGGTTTTAGTCTTTAGCTCCACCAAAAATCCTTTTAGGACTTTTATTTTTGTGGATGACCAAATGATTTCTGTTCAGAGTAATAAATATCACAAGCATCATTCCTGTGTCTGTTTTTTAAATGTGTGCTTCGAAGTATTTATATTTATAAACTGAAACCTTTCTCAGAATTAGGGGTTCATTCAGAAACGTTTGAGGACTTTAGTGTAAATGTGTCTGTACAGAAGCTGCGTGGCTTCAGTTTTTTCTGTTCAGTGTTGCTGAAGTCTAATGAACTGAATCGGGTAGATGTCAGAAACATTAAACACGTATGAACAGTGATGAAGGAAACACAAATTTTAATGAAATAATAACAGTAAAATATTTTCATTTAAATAAAATAGAAAACATGAAACAGAATTAAGACTCGACTTCCTGCTTTTAAAACGGGACAGATTATTTCTTTTTCAGGAAATTGGCCACAACAGTCAGAAACTTTTGAAATGTTTGTCCGTGTCAGGTGGCCAAACTGTACACATCACACTGATCTAAACACGATTCTTATAATGATATAACTGCAAGTCCTCTCTGTCTTGTGTGGGTTTACTCTGGCATTTCTGTTACGGTCCAAAGATGAATTGGAGATGCCAAGATTTAAACGGGTTCATCGGATGCATGTGTGTTGTCGTGGTTACGCATCTGGGCTAAACTTAACTTTCGGTCTCTGTTTAATGGTCTGACTAGTGGCTAAACTGAACTCTGGAACAAATACCTCCCTAAAGACGATGGGAGACGAGTCGACGATCATGGATCAGCGCTATGTGAAGGGAGGTTTGGCAGCTGATCTGTAGTTAAGATCGTTTATATTATATAAGACACATTTTACACAGCATTGCTAGCTCAGTGTAGTTTTTGATACGCTTCAGCTCTAATTTGAACAAAGGTAATGTACTTGTTGCTTACTTAGCTTATCAGAAATAAACTACTGTAAAATGACTGTTATTGATTCTTTGTGGAGTTTAACTTACAGGACGTTACGTTTGTTCCATGAAAGCCCAGACAGCAGACGACTCTGTGCCAGATTCACACCGGATCTGCTGACTTCGGCCCTGATCCGGTGCAGAGTCGTCTGCTGTCTGGGACGGATTAACTTGATACAAATTGTGCCAAAATCAACTTTTTCTACACTAGCTGATTTTAACATTACAGTTTGTTGAAAATATTTTCTCCTTTTAAAGAAAATTTTGTTTAAATTGTAATGAGATTTCAAATGATACCTGGTTTATGTGAAGGGGTTTCTGTCTGGACGTTATGTGCATGCTTTATAATTAAACAGGATTTTGCATAGACCTATTGGTCTTTTCACTCTTAAATTGTTGATCTCTGAAGGCATCCTAGATATAAAACTTCAACTATAATGTTTTTTTCCAGCTTTGTATCTCAGTTTAAGATCTGCTGACTTTGAAAATTCATTAATTCAAATAAATAGGCGTTTATCTGAAACATTTACTTTATTAAGCATTCGTAAGTGTCTTCTGTGTATGTGGAACTTTAAAGAAAAACCCATGATGGACGCAGATATCAGATCATCGTCTCACGCAGACGGCCGAGAGCGAAGAATGTAGATACAATGAAGAAACCGTGCTGGCAAAATGAATCAAATGTTTGCCTCAAGTTGTGTGATCTGGTGGGGTTATCACGCTTCAAAAGAAAAAAAATCTCCAAGTATATGTATAACTAAACTTAGAGGGATGGTTTCCTGGACAGGGATTAGTTTAAGGCAGGACTAGGCCTTAATTTAATTAGAAATATAACTGGTTTTAACAAACATGCCTACTAAAAACATTACTTGTGTGCATTTTGAGGCAAAACAAAGGGCACTCATGTATTTTAAAGGTAGGGTATCTAATTTTGAAGAATGCTAATGGTAGCGACTAGCACTGAAATCACGATCACACCCTCCATTCAAATCGCCATCCAAAGTCACGCCTCTTTCAAACAACATGAACACGCACAGATCAGACGGTCACATCTCATGTCTCATTCACCAGTGAGAAAACGTTGCAGTACAAATTGAATAACATTACCAAAATAACCAACATAAACAAGTAGTTTACATCAGAATTAGTTTAAGCACACTTTCGGTTGTGTAGACGTAGTAACTATATCGTTACGCTAATTCGTAAACGAACACAAATTTCATAAGCAACACAATGTTTCATCAAAGTAGAATATCTGAATCCATCTCAATACAAACATATCACGTAAACAGTTCATCGACCCTTTCAGACTCTTTGCCTCCTGCAGCTGTTTGCATCTCGCGGTAAAGCAGTAAAGTTGCCGATGTTCATTTGGGTTTTTGCTCTTGCTGATCCAGGCAGTTTTTGCTGTTGTTGTTATAAAAGATGTCTTTCGTTTTGTGGCTCCTGTACAGGTTGTCAGTTTAGCAAAAAAGTTTGCCGTTCTCCCTCTGTTTACAGACGGGAGGTGAGCGCACGTGAACGTGCCGACGACGTATGGTGTCTGCGTGAACAGGCTGTGCGGTGGCATTTAAATTACGCTTACAGATGAGGGACAAAAAAGGCAACGTCCGTTCGGACCGAAATCTATGATTGGTTGAACATTTTTGGTCCTACGCCTTTCACAGATGACATAAATTTATACAAATACATTTAAACAACTTAACACAGTGATTGCTATCAGGATGTGAGGAGACTTTTAACCAGCATAACTAAAAATGTTTCTGGATCAAATCAGATACCCTACCTTTAAGATATGTCAGTGCAAGTTGTTTTCAGTTTGGACAGCTCTTACATTTATTTTAGTCTAGGACTAGTCTAATCCCTGTCCAGGAAACCGCCCCATAAAGAAAGATGCTCCAAAAAAAAAATGTTTAGATTTTTGGGTGGTTTGTTTACATGATTTGAACTGTGATTTTGATATTATTTGATATTATTCTTACAAAATGCAGTTGATGCTCTGAGGTGAAACATCTGCTGCTAATGACAAAACCTTAAACTAGACTTGACTAAGCCTCACCAGTTATCTGTATTTATAACATATAGGGGCGGTTTCCCGGACAAGGATTAGACCAGTCCTAGACTAAAACATTTTTAAGAGCTGTCCAAACTGAAAACAACCTGAACTGACATATCTTAAAATACATCAGGGCCCCCCGTCCAGCCTCAAAATGCACACAGGCCATGTCCCCAGTAAGGCATGCTTGTTAAAACCAGCCACATTTCCTAATAAACTAAGGCCCAATCCTGGATCAAGCCGATCCCTGTCCGGGAAACCGCCCCATAATAACTCAAACACTTGAATGAAGAAATGTTCCTAACCCCTAGCATGCATTGTTGAAAATTAACAATTGATTTGTATGCACGTTTTATTGATTTAGGAGGTCGGGTGGATGTTACCCAAGATCCTCTGCTGTTCCTCCTGACCAGTCTGGATAGTTAAGGGTGGACTTGGTGCTTTCATTATCCTGAGGGACTGTTTAAAACCGCTTTTAGCTTCTGGAGTGAATAAATCCAAATGACTATATTCTAAAAAATTCATCTAATATTAGTTTAAAGAAAAGCTGCAGAACGAGGAGCTGCGAGTCTTCGGTTGATCTTCACATGATGGCGCACTGGGTCGCTCCACAGCAGTCTTTAATGATGGCCACACTGCTCTTGGTGATGGAGGGTTTGTAGGGTGGATGTTCTGTCGTTCTGGCCTTTGGAGGATCTGAAATGGCGACGGAGGTTTGATCTTTAATAACCTGAAATGGTCTTTGGCTTAAGAAATACTTCTCCCGAAAAACATTAAAGTGTGCGATGAGATAACACTTACTCCGTACAACACTGAGCTTCTGTCGAAGAAACTCGGCCATCTCTTTGTCTTCCTCTTGTTCCCTGTTAGAGAAACAAGTTGTTGATCATTCAGGTACCATCACACAGTATTAACGATCAAGGCTATGCAAACTTTTGAAATGTAATTATTATTGTGTGCTATATACTGTATGTATCTGTGATGTTCAGTAAATAAAAAACAAACTAACAGCCTCTGACCTCAGTCGCTCGACTTCTGCGTCATCCACCAGAAAATCTCTCTTCTGCACCAGCTGATGGATGTCCTGGATTAATTTCTCTTCTCTCTGACGATATTTCTTTGTCTTCTCTGCGTCTGTGTTGGGAAAAATAACAGATAATCATCCGGACTAACTCGATTTAAAGTTGAGAGAGTGTGAACATACTGTGAGAGCCAAGTACTCTAGTAGTCAAATATCACACATTTTGTGTGTGTGTGTGTGTGTGTGTGTGTGTGAGTGTGTGATCACCTGACATCGTTACAATCTTTCTCAGCTCTTGTTTTAGACTCATGATATCTTTACAGAGCTGTATATCATCCATCATGAAAATAAATATGAGAAATAAGACGACAAGTTAGTTCAAAGTTCATCTGACAGTTATCCGTGTTAAATCTTTACAATCACATTTATAAAACATAGCTAAACTTTCTCTCCTGTTTAGTACAAGCATTTATCAAAACATACATTCCCATTCAGGGTGACTTTACTGCGATGCTGTTTATTGATAGAGGAGTCAGTGTCATAGCGGTCTCACGTGACTGACGGCAGAACGTCTGCCAATGACATTTGCCAATGACCACAAAGTAGGCCATCTGACTGATATGTAATGCAACCAATCACAGTTCGGTTTGTTTCCAGGCACCCCGTTAAAGATAGCAAAGCACACACACACAAGCGCTGCGTCAGAAACGCCTACTTCCATACTATATAGTAGGCAAAGTAGTGCTTTTTGCATACTATGTAGTATGGTAGTAGGCGATTTCATACGCAGTATAGGACTAGGTCTTATAGACTAACCTTGACTAAAGCTTACTACACAAGACTCCATAAAGTGCATGTGTGCAAACATCATTCACGACAACAAAAACACAGCACAGTGATGGGAGGTTGTGGTTTGATTTGTGTGTGTGTGTGTGTGTGTTTGTAGTTATTGTCAGTCTTTCACAGAGTATTGAGGTGTCTGAGTCTTATGAAGATAATGTCATGCAGTCTTGACTGCGAGAGTCTGAATGCTTTGGCATCTTCTGCCAGATGTCAGGAGGCTTTGGAGATGTTTCTTGTGGTAAGTAGATCTTCTCAGCTGTCCTCGACCCCGTGAACACCTTCTTCATTAAAGATCTTAAGTGATCCTAATGATCTTTTGATGTACAGTAAATGCTTAAATGTTCTTGAGACATCAAATTGAAAGATGTCTTTGGTTGTAAAGGCATCACGTTATTAAATGATTTAAATAAAAAAGTACCTTCATGTCTAATGTCCCCAGATCTTATTAAAAGTATTAAATGACATAAGATGTTTTTCTCTGAAAGATTTGACTACCCTACTGAAAAATCGAGCTAAAACCAGCATAAGCTGGTAGCTGGTTTTAGCTGGTTTAAGGTGGTTTACGCTGGTCCTCCCAGCCTGACAAAGCTGGTCATGCTGGTGGGCCAGCTGGTATTCCAGCCAGACCAGCTAAGTCCAGCTAAACCAGCCTAAAATGGGACCAAAACACAGCTAGACCAGCCTGCTACACCAGCAAAACCAGCTAAAACCAAGCTGGAGACCAGCCAAAACCAGCTCACCAGCTTATGCTATCGATTGGCATTTTTTGTCTGTTGGTTAGGTTAATCTTTTCAATTGTCACTTACTGATATATTATCTGAATCAAAGTTAGATTAAACGATTGTTTCTCAACTTTAGTACTTATGTTCTCCTCCCAGATGTCTCCTTCTATAAAACACCTTATTCCAGCGCTTCTCAGATGGAGGGCTGTATTTATAAAATAAATTAATTTATCATAAATCCTGTGTAATTAAACCTCAGAAAAATAAGTCTAATTACCAACAGCACTACATTGTGTCATTTAATATGCTTTGTTTAATTCAAATTGTAAGTTTTAAAATGTTTTATATCATACATTTTCTTTGGTGGCCATGAAGCGATCCCCCGTACACAAGGGGGGTGCGAAAAAAAATTGAGAACCACTGTTTCATTCCACTCATCAGCTTGTTAGTGTGGGTTTGGTGTTTTATTGAGACATTTCAAACATTCTGAAAGGAGCTTGATGAGTTAAATCGGGTGTTTTTATAGACCGTTTCAGTGGCATCAACATAAACCAACAGCTTTTGTGGCCCAAACGTAACTTCCGGTAGACTTCTGCTTAAAATCAATAACAACAGAGTCCCTCTAGAGTAGATTATTTCTGATAACAAGCTAAATAAATAACCATTACATTAAATAACCTTCAGTATAAATCATAGCTAAAGCGTATCCACCATTACACTGAGCTTACGTTACGTGTAAAATGAATCTATACAATGTCCTTGCCTGGCTGCCAAACCTCGGTGATCCATGCTTGCTGTCTCTCCTCCTCCAAAACATTTTTATTTTCCATAATGTATTTGTTCCAGAAGTCAGTTTAGCCGCTAACCAGACAGATAAAAAAGCACAGAATGGAAGTTGACTGTAGGCCAGAACAGGTGCGTAAACATGGCAACGCACGTGCGTCCGATGAAACATAGACATAGTTCAAGTTTAGGTTTTATTCTTTTGATTCATTTAACTTCTTTATCCTCATTTATATCCATATCCTATGTTTTATGTTTTGGACAGCTACGTGACAGCTGGATGTGTTATGCTAACCATAACCCTAGACAAAGAGTGACTACACTAAAGATGATCAAATATAGTATCATTTTGGAGATTCGTTTAGGATTTTATTTAATCTTAACATAATTTCCAGTGCTATTCCATAGTTTAATTGAGTTATTCTAACATTTGAGCATATAAAGAATCAGCAAGTGACCCTAAATTTGCAGTGTGCAGTTTGTTATGATGTACGGATACAAACTCACACCCACCAAAGACAAACCTAAAACCTGAGACTTGAAACTTGATGCAGGATGACATGAAATTATGTAAGAATTGTTGGATCTACTCTACAAATGTCTGACATAGGTCAAGAATTTTTTAAGTATGTTGTTTACTATAACAAGCACTTTATTCAAAAGTTTTTTTATGAGGTGTGTCCCTGTTTGGGTGTGAGCAATAAAGTGCTGTTTTCATGTGTGTACCTTTAAATGCAAATGAGCTACAGCTCCTCATTCACTTCCACACAGACAGCGAGCACTTTCAGTTAAAATAGATCTGATTTCTGTGAATACAGTCTGAGACAATACTAGCTTTTGGGTAAAATTAAAGGTGACATAGAATGGTTGAACGGAGTATTTATTCTTGTTCTGTGATGTGACATGTAGACAAAATGTTTTTGTTTGGGTCTGTAATGCCTTAGAAGCTTCCTAAAAACCTCTCTCAGATAGCTCTATTAGGGAGGGGGGTTTTAAACAAGTGGTTTTGCACCTATTTGTCTCCCCCTACTGGCTTAACTTGCAATCTCATTACTGATTGGCTGACTTTGCTGCCACTCAAAAAATGTAGCCAATTATTTTAAAGTGGAAGGGCAGTTAGATGCCTGTGATGTCATAAGCATCAGTTTTTCAGATTGGGCTGTATTCTGGCTGACATTTCTAAAAGAGGAATTTCTATGAGACTGAGATGTTTAGCATGTTTTGCACTTTTTGTATGTTTGTGAATGTGGGTAGACTACCATTATTCAACAAAGACAAAATAAAAATTGTTTTTCATTCTCTGTCCCCTTTAAGCTTCCAGTCAGTGGTAGTGGGTGGGGCTTTATCAGTGTGACATCACAAAAACAAGGGAATCAAAACAGCTTGTACAGAAAGTGGTTGGATTTTTTTCATTGTAGGGTTGTTGTGTTCACACAATGCCAATACACATGTATGTCCAAACACCTTGTAAAAGTGGATTTTGCATTTTTTCTTCTTTATCTTTGATCTTGCAATATAAGGTTAGTTTGGATAAAAGCATGTGAAAGTATGTGAATTTAAATAAATTAGCACCAGGGTCTAATGTTGGCCACGCTACAAATCTACAACTCCAGAATGTAATGCAAATTCCCTTTATGTTTTTTGAAGATCCTCTGCATTTCATGCAATAACTGAAACAGAGTCATCATTAGAAGTGAAGAAAGTGACAAGCATGCCGACGATGAGTCATCTGCTGATGTATTTCCTGTTTGAATCTCTGAGCGCATGCAGCTACTCACATGAAACGCAGTTCAGACTCGCGTCTTACCAGCACCTCCCGCAGGCGCTGAATCCGAGCCATTTCTGCCTCGATCTCTTCTGGAGACATGGAGCTCTCCACCATGGACACGTCCATCTGGCCTTGAGCACAAACAGACGGCAAGTTAGTTAGTGTGTGTGCGCACGTTAGATAAGAAAATATCAAAGAAATGCTGCTGTTTTCCTCAGAATGAATTTATTCATTTCTGTTTGTGGTCAGTTCACACAGATGTCCAGGCAGAGTAACTACAGCTGTTAACTGTGGCATATGAGAATGTCGTCCTCACAATATCTTGGGAGGGTGGCAAGGCGTTCTTTACTCATAGCTTAGCTTGGAATAAAACACTCCAATATCCTTTGAATGACGTTGTTCATTTAATGAAGAATTCTCAAAAGTTCAAACTGCAGGACAATCTGATGGCTATGGTAAGAATCATAGATCATGCCACCCATGCACACACTGACAAACACCCCAAACTACCTTAATTCATGTTAACAGGTGTTTCCATTTAATCCGTAGCACCCTCTTGTGGTGCAATACAAAACTACATTATCTATAACATCTTGAAAAATTCTTTGAACACCAATTTAATGTGCAATGCTGAGGACTTCAAACAAACGCATAACTTTCTTTTAAGCAGCTTAGATTCTGGACTTTACATGTAGGCCTACTCAGTGTTGTTGGGGGTAACAAATTACGAGTAACGTGAATGCGATATTTCCCCTCTTGTCAGTGAACTACGGCTCTGTGTAGTAAATGCCGCTCCATCTGAAAGCAGCTGATGGCGATTTATTACTAATCATCAAGGAACCGGCATTACTGACGAGATGCGGGTGACAAACGCATGCGATTAATCGTGCAGCCCTAGTCTGGATGAATGTTAACATGCCATTTTTTTGCACAGCTTGCACTGAACTGCTGGGACCAGATGTCATTGACTGTCAGTTTATAAACCACATCAAATCAAATTATTATATATTACAGACATAAATCACCAGTAAAATGCCAACAAAACCCTTGATGCTATTGAATATATGTGAATGAGAATGTATTGATCAGTAAAGTGTGTGTATGATAAGTCAGCTCCTGTTCACCCTTCTCATACGATCGGACACACCAGCCGCACCTGCAGATATAAACATCTTCTCCTTCTCTAAGTGCTCAGCAGAAACACCGATGTATGTGGTGGACCACAACTGCCCTTTCACAAATGCAGGACCTGAGAGCTTCAAGTACCTTCAGAACTATTGTTAATCTTTTAAATGGTAAAAGAGGAAAATGTGGGATAGCAAATTTCATCCTAAAGTCATTCATTATGTACAAAGTCAAATTCAAAGTCACATTTTATCACAATAAACAAATCATAAAAATTATACACTAATTTCCAAGTATTGTTAAAAAAGAATAACCTTTAAAACAATATTATGCGATATCACTATTAATGGGCCTCTGATATATTATAGGCACATGATAACGCTGATATATCACCCGCGCGACGGTAACGCTGATATATCACCCGCGCGACGGTAACGCAGATATATCACCCGCGCGACGGTAATGCAGATATTTCACATGCACGATAATAACACTAATATATCACATTCGCAATAATAATACACATATATCACATGCGTGATGATAACACAGATATATCACATGCGTGATGATAATACAGATATATCACATGCGCAATAACAATACAGATATATCACATGCGCAATAATAATACAGATATATCACATGCGCAATAATAATACAGATATATAACATGCGTGATGATAACACAGATATATCACATGCGCGATAATAACACAGATATATCACATGTGCAATAATAACACAGATATATCACATGCGCAATGATAACACAGATATATCACATGCGTGATGATAACACAGATATATCACATGCGCAATAACAATACAGATATATCACATGCGCAATAATAATACAGATATATCACATGCGCAATAATAATACAGATATATAACATGCGTGATGATAACACAGATATATCACATGCGCAATAATAACACAGATATATCACATGCGTGATGATAACACAGATATATCACATGCGTGATGATAACACAGATATATGCGTGATGATAATTGCGTGATGATAACACAGATACTGTATATCACATGCGTGATGATAACACTGATATGCGTGATGATAAGGCTGATATCATATGCGTAATAATAACCACACTTATGTTATTTATCATATGTGTGACAGTAAGGGAAAATCAGATCAGATCACCTTTGTCCGTGGTCCTGTTGGTCTCGTGCAGCGCGCCGTAGGTTTTAGTCGTTCTCTCACTCTCGGAAATGACTTTATTTAATTCCATATTAAATGTTAAATGTTTGATTTCTTTGATTCTGTCCGCAGTCTAGTTGTTGTGATTGCGCTTATTCGTGCTCATCCGAGGAGCTGAACATCTCAGTTACGTCAACAGGATGACGGATACAGCACACATGCGCAGAAAGAAAGAAGCGCTCCACAGTTTGGAAACACGCAAGAAACACATTTGTGCTTCTGTTATGAACAATAATTTATTCTTAAAATATGCTTACAAACATGTCATGAAAACGATTTCGAAACAGCCTCTTCAAGTAACCCTATATATTTAAAATATCATTCTGTAACGTGAGTGACCCTTGTTTTATGATCTCTTTCCAATTACAAAAGTGCATGGGGCTTGAAATGTCCCTGGTTAAACTTCTTTTGTAAATATCTTTAAATAAAATTATTACAGTTGCAGGGTACAACCATTATGCTAAAGTTATTGCATAAGTCATTGGTTCCAATCAAATGAAGTCATTTTCTCTCACGTTTAATGTTTGTTTAAGAAATGTTCTTTATGAGATAAAAGTAGTGAAAAACACACATTTGTAGTTCACTAGTTCATTTGTAGTCTTGTTCATTTTAGAGTTCAATTTAAAATTATTTTATTTGTTTTTAAGGCTCTTAATGGTCAAGCTCCATCCTATATTAAGGATTTATATAACTCGCTGTTCATCCTCCAGATCACTAAGACTCTTTTAGCCAGTGCTGGGCAAGCTACTTGGAAAATGTAGTGAGCTAAGCTACCAGTTACTTCACATTAAATGAAGCTTCACTACACTGAAGCTACCCCCCTGGGAAATGTAGCAAGCTAAGCTACATCAATAGTAGCTTGCTACATCCAAGCTACTTTTTTATTTTTAACCAGTTTTATTATTTTTATTTATTTCAATTTATCATTTTGGTAATTATAGGCAATACAAGCATAATGTAAGCCTAGGTACTTCACATTTTGGGGCTGTTTGCTGCACTTATCCTACTCCCAGAATAAAATGCATGTTTGAGCTGCCTTTATTTAAAAACACCTGGCCCTGACATATCTTAACACAAGGGTCTCCAACATGGGCCCACAGGCAGCAGGTAGCCTGCACAGAGTCTGTGAGGTGCCCACCAAAGCACATTCTATTAATAATTTCAATTGTAATATTTATTACATGTTTTTATATTAGCTTGGCTTGGTGACATAACCCAATCAGAGGTAGAGCACGAGTCTTCACAGAATGCGAGTTTTGTATGAATGAAGGCTGCACAACTCGAAAATACAGAACAAACGACGTCCTGTGTCGATTCAAATGGCGCGCTTATTTTCAAATTCAGGACGACTTCAGAAATGTTCGGAAAATTGTAGCTTGTGTGGAAGCTACCTCACTACTTGGTCAAAAAAAGAGCTTAGCTACTGAAAAGCTATTTGATTTAGAAAGCAGCTAAGCTACCACCAAGCTACTGAAAAATGTAGTTAAACTACTAGCTTCGCTACTTGTAGTGAAGCTACTGCCCAGCACTGCTTTTAGCACTTCCTTGGTCTCGACTAAAAACAAAGGGTGATAGAGCTTTTTCAATTGCTGATCCCCATCTCTGGAATTAATTGCCACCGGACATCCGCCTTGCATCTTCTGTTGTAACTTTTAAAACACTGCTGAAAACATACTTGTACTAATTCACTGTCATCTTAATTTACTGTCTTTTAATATGTTGTTTTTGTCTGTGCTCTCTGTTTTATTTCTGCTTTTTATTCTCTGCTTTGTTCAGCACTTTGGTCAGCGCAGCTGTGATAAATGTGCTATATAAATAAACTTTACTTACTTACTTACTAACTTACTATAATAACTTTAAGATGTTTTGTGAATACTTCCCCAGAAGTCTTCTTAAAAAATATTTTCAAAATCAGATAATTTCCCTCACTTTGAAATAGTCTTCTCGGCGTCGTTGGAATGTAGACGCATATCTTCACAATAGCAAACACTCAGTCATGCTTGTATTACTCAAATCCCTTAAATGATTGTTAGGCTGCTGCAGTACTTAGGGTTAGGTCAACTGGAACCGCGGACCCTTGCCATAAGAACAGATATATTTGTTACATACAGTAGCATGGTATATGCTATCCGAATCATATGAAAATATTCAATTAAATTATTATTCAATTATTATTCAATTAAAAAATAATATGTTTCTTTGTTAATCATACCACAATCTCTTTGCCTGCTTACAAAAGTTCAGCTCAGTAGATTTTACAAATAAAGTTTTTTTCTATGTAACAGCAGTGTGATGTTAAAGCTGCAATCGGTAATGTTATGCCTCTATTACCCCCTCTCTGTGTACAAAAAATAAGATCCCGCTCATCCAGTACTTGAATAAAGATGATTTATTAATGAAAAGAACATTTTGGTCCACTGACCTTCATCAGGCTTACTGATACTTTTAAAAACACAATGTTTTTAAATACACTACCAACATACAATTACAAATGAGCCAATCTCAACATATTATGTCATCAAATACATGGATTCAAATATACAATAAAAGGTCATTAAACATTACAAAAAATATTTATCTTCATCAATTAAACCCAATGGTTATCAAATATTGCAGTCACAATCCAGAATAGTTCACATCTTATAAAAGGGTCTCAATATCAACCTCTCTTCCTGGAACAGACACTTTTTTTATCCACAAGAAACAGAGAAGACAAATCATGGTTAAAAGAAATAAAATGAGCAGCAACAGGATAAGTAATATATTTTCTCCTAATTGTACTCTTATATGTATGTTATATTGCATGTTTATAAAACGGTTAGTTCCAATCCTTGATTCTGATTGGTCAATAGGTGTGCTTTATTCACAATAAAACACTGCTATGACCGCTTCACCCAACGGTTCTATTTAATATCACTGCGCCCTTAGCAACACCCTTAGCAACACATAAACATATAATGAGACAAAGTCTGAGAGCAGTTTGTTGTTTTTATTTGAGCTTCCATGTTGTTGTTTGCATTCAGGGACTATTTTTTCTAGCGGAAGGAATGCTTTTATTGATTTAACTTCATGAAAGTTGCACTATTTTTTTTTTTACTTTAATATTGTGTGGTAACCGTTTTATAAAAGCAATAAGGTACTCGAGGCAAGTGCTGTATCGTGAATAAGTAACGGCTGAAGGGGTTGCAGGCACTCCGCTTCGCGTCGTGCCTAACAACGCCCTTCAGCCGTTACTTATTCACGATACAGCACAGCCTCTCGTACCTTATTGCTTAATTACTAATCCTTTGTGGTGGCCAGTGTCGGCGCCACGAGCGGGCCCTAGGGGGCATGGCCCGGCCACTTGAGTCACTGTGCCCCCTTACTTCTCAAAATAACAATGAACTTAATAATTAAAAAAATGTGCTGCAAATACATTTGGTTATACAATGAATACTGAATAAAATTCGGAGTATAATTAATAAAAAATAGTAATTAAAATACTAACCCACAATGTTTAAGAATGTGGGGCTTGTAGTGCAGACCGTGCTGAACTCTGGGTAATGTAGTCGAGGAGCGCTGTGTTCGCATGTGCGTTGTTAATAGTGATACACACAGAAGGAAATACGAGCTGTTTTCATGTTTATCTCAAGTTTATTTGCAAGTTTTGCCCTGCCACCCGGGTGTTCAGATGATTTAAACCTGATAAGAAAGCGATGGAGACTGTTTCGTTGGAAATAAAAAAAATGTGCTTCGGAACCACATTGTCTGCTCATTACTGCGTGTAAACAAACCCGAGTGAACTGTTACAACTACCGTCACGATAGCCGAGGCGGATGATAAAAAGGTAACAAATTGCTAACATAGTCAGCCAGTTACATACACGCAGCCACTACATTTGAACAACACAAATTCTTAAAGGTATCCCCAGTGTTTTCTCTGCACTGAAAGTTACTGTCACGTTCGGGGGCTCAATCGCCAACTCATTTTCTGTCTAAATAATGTATACTTGTAAGTCTTGGCATTTGAGCAAGACGAAGAAATTTCGCGACAAATAAAAGGACCTTCTTAAAAAGTTTTAAAAAGTCCTCTCGTCGCCTGCAGCTCTTCTGAAGGTAAACGCATAGTTCATTCTGGTGTTAGATATGTCAGTAACATTGTTTTCTTTTGCTGTTATTTGGTTATGTACTGGTCTTTATTATTTGCGTGAGTTATCCAGTCTTGCACTTTAACGTCATTATAAGTTATGGTTTAACTATAGTGAGGGATTTATTTGCGACAACAACTTGGCTGGCTGTATCAATCCTGCTAATTTCACGGCTAGTTGCTATATGAGTAAATATATAGACATAACATTTTGATTTGATGTCTTTTATTAGCTTATTTTTAAGAAATGCAAACCTTCTGGCAAAACGTTTCCAGACGCGTTAAAACAAGTTAAAAGTCAAAAGAGGAACATTCGGTTTAATCATTGTAAATACAATCTCATATACGTTATTAATTATGCATATTTATTCTGTATTAATTCGTAGGTATTAAACTGTCCCTGTTAACGTGACTCGCTCGCACTCGCAGTACCCGGGTGAGGCTGTGTTTCAGGCGGTGTTTCAAGGAATAAAATACCTTTGAATGTTGCGACTGGCCAGTGGCCAATCAGTACCAAGCATTTTACAGTGCCATGTAGTAATAATAATAATAAAATAATAAGATGAACCAGGTGCCCCACCAGTAAAATAGGAGGCCCCCTCATTCTGTATTCTCTGGCGCCGACACTGGTGGTGGCAACAGTTTTTGGGAATTTTAGTTGCTTCTCCAGGTCAACTCTCAACTCCCAGTCTTGTGCTGTCACTAACAGGCCAGATGAGGCGGGCCTGGCAGCTGATGGTGGCTTCTCCCCAGCCCGGACGAGAGCAATGGTCAATTCCACAGCTGATGATATTTGCTATAGCCTTCAGGACTTGGTCATGACGCCAACGGTAGCTCCCCTCGCCCAGGGCCTTAAAACAGCAGCTGAGTCTGTGCTCCAGGGCCCCTCTCTTCAGGCAAAGGCTGCAGACTCAATCCAATCCCCAGCTAAACAAGTTGTATGGGCTTGGTAGTACATCATAGACAGCCTGGATCAGGAACCGTATGCGATGGAAGTCTGCTTTCCACAGCTCTGCCAATGAGACTCTGCGATCCGCTGCATGCTCCCATCTTGTCCAGGCTCCCTGCTGCCGCATTCAAACTATCCTGCTGGCCCGCTCCTCCTCTACTGCAGCCCAGCCCCTCTCGCTACACTAGTGTTCTTCTATCCTTCCCCTGTGCCTTGTTGTAACAAGATGTCGTGCTGCTACCCAGGCCCTGTGCCCTGTGCTGTAGCTGCGACTCAGCTACGTCCACCGCCCCTGCTGCCCTCCACCTTCGCCCTATTCTCATCTCAATCCCAGCCTGGGAGACCTTCGGGTCCTGTGACTCTCTGTATTTCAGCACCTCCCTGGCACGGCCCGCCTTGAACTCCTCATACAGGCTACTGATCGGAAGCTTCAGTTTGTTGTTCTGGCCATACAAGGCGATGCTACTCAGGCTTTGAGGTAGACCCAGCCACTTCCATAGAAACCTGCTGACTCTCCTCTCAAAGCCCTCAATGGTTGAGATTGGAACCTCATATATCATGAGGGGCCAGAGAATCCGTGGGAGGATGCCATGTTGGTAAATCCAGGCCTTGAACTTGCCAGGTAGGCCCGACTTGTCCACTCACTACGGCTAGCCAGACTTCCAGTTCAAGGTTGGTTGTACAAATGGCAGTGTCTCTCAGGCTGCAGTCTAATACCTTTCCCAAGCTTTTCACTGGTTTCTCAGTGATTGATGGTATCTGGGTCGTGCCAATTGTGAATCGGAACTTGTTGGTAAGCTTCCCTTTCTTCAACACCAGAGATCTGGACTTTGCTGGCTTGAAGCACATGCCAGCCCAGGTGGTCATCTTTTCCAGGCCCTTCAGGATCCACCTGCCCCCTGGGACATGTGGTGTTGTCACCGTCAGATCATCCATGAAAGCCCTGATGGGCGGCTGGCGGACACCTGACCTGCTAAGGGGACCTCTGCACTGGACCTCGGTAGACTTCACCAGCATATTCATGGCGAGTGCAAATAATATCACTGAAATAGAATTGAATTGAAATAGTACACCCAGTAATGATACCCTTCTCGAGCCTGTGCCAGTCAGATGTTGTAGACCTGGCTGAGACCCTCAGACTGAAACCGTCATAATAGTCCAGAATGAGGTCTCTAAACTTGTTTGGGATGTGATGTCGGCACAGGGCCTCCTCAACCAGTTTGTGGGGTATGGACCCATAGGCATTTGTGAGGTCCAACCATAACACCACCAGGTCCCCCTTGTTCTCCCGGGCTTCCCTGATCAGCTGTGTTACCACGCCTGTGTGCTCCAGACACCCTGACACCTTCGGGATTCCTCCCTTCTGGACTGAGTTGTCAATGTAAGAGTTCCTTAGCGGGTAGTCGGTCAGCCGCCTAGAAAAATGCTGAAGAATATCTTTCCATCAACACTTAGTAGCGAGATGATCCTGAACTGGTCGATTGTCTTCGACTCTTCCTCCTTTGTTCGCCCAGTTGTTCATGATGTAAGGGAGGCTCCCTGCTTTCTTCTCCTCCAGCCCAAATCTCTCAGCTGCTATACTGATGATGATAGTGATCATTGTCTGGAGGCGTCGATCTGCATCACCCTTAGCCATTGCTTCTAAGATGTTGTCGGCATCTTCATCAAACCGGAGCCACTACTTCTCCTTGTTAGCTTGGGGCCATTTTACCCGACAATGTTCTAATGATCTGCATGGGTTCAGGACTTGTGTCACTTGGAGGCTCTGGGCACTGTGGTTTGACTCTGGGCCTAGCTCCTCCTGCGTCTCACCAGGGGTGTTCCCTGAGCGCTGTGATGCATGTACCGTCCGCACGCATCTCATCTTGGCCTGATGGATTTTCAGGCCATGTGGGTTTTTGCACACTTTGCCACAAAAGCATTGTGCATTCATCATCATATTTCCGTTGCTATTTGTTGGCGTCCTTTGGTCTGTGTGAGTGGGATCCTAATCCTCCCCCCCTCTCTGGGATCCCTGGGGGTATAACCCCATAGGTCGATCTGTAGCTTTGAAAGTGGGTTCTTCTTCTCAGAAGATACAGGTCGGGCTGCTAACCCTCCCTACCCCGTTGCCGTCTCCCCGAGCTGTCCGCTGTCTCTCCAGCTGCCACCACTTTATTCTCGGTTGTCAATCAGTTTATTCCTGATCGTCACTGGTTGTTCCAGACAGGAGCTTGTAACATACATCAACTTGATGCAACCTGGACACATCATCAGTGATGTTACCTAAAACACTGTTGAAAGTGCTAAACATGGTTGTATGTGTGTTCAGTCCTCTAATAAACACAAAAATAAATAGGCGTTTTTTTCTCTATCATAATCTATGCAAAAGTTATTCTATTCCAACTGAAGAGAGGAATAATACCCTTTGTGTATTCAATTTCCACCTAAAAATATTTAAAGTGTCCCCCTAACCACACACAATAGAATACATTTTTATATCATTTTACAGAAAACCCTTTGAAGTTACATAAAACACTGCTGTTTGTGACAAATATTGTTATGTAGGATGTTTTTCATATGATGAAACTCCAAATTTTCTTTATTTATGTTGTAAACACTGTCTTTGAAAGTGAATAACTCTGGTTCTGTGTGCTCTAGCAGACTGCAGACAGTTCTGGTTGTTACCAGCAGCAGACAGTAAACAGCATGTTGAATTCAATATTTATTTTTTCTTTTACTGAAGGGTATGAAAATACATTTTTCATATAAGAATACTTTGTTTTGTTTTGCACATATAATAAATAGCAAGGAATTATTCATGCACACAACCAAAGAAAATGCTGTGAATGGACTCATTTTTTAGAGTAGGACCTAAGATAAAAGATGGCGTATCATTTGTGGCTATCTGAGGCAGTTCACACTGAAGTTTCACATACGTTTACAAAAGACCATTTTTTACCTCATTATTCATTCGACGATTGTTGGATATGTGATAATAATAATGTTTTATTTAAAGTCACCATCATTGTGATCAGTGTTTGCATTTCATCAGCTCATTTGCTTCATATGCATTAAAGTATATAATATGCATATAATTTGTGTCGCATGTGATGTCTTTCAGTACTGCATTGAAATGAATGACAAATGGTGCAATAGTGATTTACCTGCACAAAGGGCCAGTACGTACATTAGTCCACACTGTGGAGGACGTTGTTGCTCCACCTTTAGGATCTACTGTTCCTAATGATAATGAGGCATGTATAATGAAAATTGTGTAAAATGCAGTGGGCGATAACATTAGGCCAAGTGATAGTGTTTCTAATGTGTCAGTGAGGTCGAAGAGATGCAGTACAGTAATGAGTAAATCAATGTCCACTACATCATCAGCCAGAATAAGAGTTGAGACTGGGACAGCCACTCTTATGGCTTGTCAAAGGCTGCTGAGTCAGAAGCATGCTCTGGAGGAACAGCAAGAACTGTTGAGAAGAAAGAAGGAGGAGCTGGACCTGGACATGAAGCTGGCAGCGTCTATGGCCAAAGTGAGCGTATTTAAGGCTTCTGAAGGATCTTGTATTTCTCACATTTCTGCGAAATCAGAAGATGGAATTAATTCCTACATGGAAAGAAGGAAAAGAACACAGTTAAGCCATGATGCTGCGACATTTTTGTGCCTGAGTTTAACACTCAACCGTTGGTTGCTGTTGCTGTAGGGAAAGCTTCGCTCTCAGGTTGTTCTGATGTGAGGCCCAAGACATATGACAAACTTGAGCTGCTTGCTGTTATGACCTGGGACAATCCATCCACTTTGCTAAAAGGTGTTTCTAATCCCCCAGTTACTCACCTTCAGTATGATGCTGGACCTGTAACAGTGAATAATTCTGATCAGCGTTAAGATAATGCTTTATTTGTCATTGTACAAGTACAACGAAATTACAGCCATCAACCTGTCCATACATACAATACATATAAAACAAGGGGGTAGACAGAACAGGTCGACAGAGCATTGAGAAGAAGTGCAGCATTACATGAGGTAGGGGAGGAGAAAAAAAAACAAACCCCAAGACTATGCTCCAAAGGGAGTACATGTGGGAACAGGGGAAAAACACTTCAGCAACATAAGCACATTGTCAGTACACTTTACAACATGAACAACACACGACTTGCAACACGATAGGGGGGAATGGAGGTTAGAGATAGCCCAGCGCAGTCAAGCAGCCATCCGGTCCTGCAGCCATTTATTCGGCGCTGGTCACAGACCCGTCTGTCCGGCTGGGGGGTTCAAATCGGTGAAGGCGAGGGATTTGGGTACGGGTGGTGATTGCATATATATGTGTGTGTGTAAGAGTTTGTGTGTGTGTAGGCCTTGAGAGAGTCGCTTCGCCCGGCATCCAAATCTCGGTGCCTCAGTCCGCAGGATGTTAAAGCGTTAACACAACAAATTGCAGTGGAGACAACCTTGATTAGGTCCAAACAGAGTCAACAATCATCAGGTGTCTCTGGGAGAGGGGGTAGGGTATGCAAGAGCGTCTCTCTGCAGTGCTCTTCCAGGGGAGTTGTTGTTCCAGCAACGGCCTTGGCCGAGGCCAGTGCTGGATAAGGGGGTCCGAAAACAGATAAGATTGGAATTATTTGGTCTTGGGGCGAGTAGCCGCATTCCTTTACACGACTACTCTCTTAGTCTATTCTGGTCCATCAGCTTTTTCAAATCCGTGAGCATCTCCTTGATGTTATCCATATTGCGGGTCATTTCCAAGTTGTTATCCAAAATTAGGTTAATAGTCCCAAGCCTGAGTGCTGACCGCCCCGCCCACTGCTTAAATCATCCTGGGCAGCTTTTTTGTGCTTTGGACAGCTGTCACCGTCTTCTTAGATTCTCGATAAACCAGGGCAAAGGCTAATCCAGTCAGCAAACCCCATGTTATCATCATTCCGAATAGATAGATATCATCAATGTCCTCCACGGAAAAAGCCGCCAGACACACGACCCGCCACCTCTCCCATGCGTCCATCGTGTAGCCTGCTGCGTACGTTCTGGCAGGGCAGACAGGTTCCCCCAAACCCAAGCTTCTTGTCGAGAAGAGGGTGTCAATTGCATTGAGAGACCAGTTGATCAAATCCATGATTTTTAGTTTTGAGAGCAGTGCGGAGAGAGTCTCTCAAAGTTAAGACACAAGACTATACGACACGAGAGGAGCAAAGCAGTGAAGGTTACGGGGAGGAGAGGAGATAAAATGCGACCCCCTTTGCTGAGAGCCAAATGAGATTCTCACAGTTATGGAAAGGCAAAATCAAATTACATCTTTATTGGTTGAACAAAAATTTTCTCTTAGCTAAGCGAGACATACAAGTGTTTGAAGGCAATCCACTGCAATATCAACATTGAAGGGAGAACACAAAGTCAGAGGATTTTTTTGTATTACCTCGAGCAGAATACAAGAGGTCAGACCAGGGATTTAGTCCGAATCTGCCTCCATCCTATGGATACACTATAGCAAATTCACTGCTAAAGGAGCATTTTGGCGATCCATTTAAAGTAGCCTCTGCCTACAGGGATAAGGTGCTTTTTTCACCGATGATTAAAGCTGAAGATATCAAGGCTTTACAGGCCTACAGTTTACTATTGCAGGAATGTTGTAACTGGGAGTTGCTGTAACCAACCTGAACGTGTCTAGAATTATGCAAATTATTGTGAAAAAACTGCCTTATAAGTTGCGGGAACATTGGTGAAGTGTGACCTGGGATATTCAGCAGAAGTTTGGTCATAGAGCTACGTTTTCGGACATTGTGGAGTTTGTTAAGAGGCAAGTTAAGATTGCAAGTGACCTTTTTTTCGTAAATAAACACGCACCGAAACGATTATTAGGAACTTCATACTAATACTGTGTTTGACCCCCTTTTGCATTCAGAACTGCCTTAATTCTACGTGGCATTGATTCAACAAGATGCTGAAAGCATTCTTAAGAAATGTTGGCCCATATTGATAGGATAGCATCTTGCAGTTAATGGATATTTGTGGGATGCACATCCAGGGCACGAAGCTCCCGTTCCACCACATCCCAAAGATGCTCTAATGGGTTGAGCTCTGGTGACTGTGGGGGTCATTTTAGTACAGTGAACTCATTGTCATGTTCAAGAAACCAATTTGAAATGATTTGAGCTTTGTGACATGGTGCATTATCCTTCTGGAAGTAGCCATCAGAGGATGGGTACATGGTGGTCATAAAGGTATGGACATGGTCAGAAACAATGCTCAGATAGGCCGTGGCATTTAAACGATTCCCAATTGGCACTAAGGGGCCTAAAGTGTACGAAGAAAACATTCCCCAGACCATTACACCTCCACCAGCCTGCACAGTGGTAACAAGGGATGATGGATCCATGTTCTCATTCTGTTTACGCCAAATTCGGACTCTACCATCTGAATATCTCAACAGAAATTGAGACTCATCAGACGAGGTAACATTTTTCCAGTCTTCAACTGTCCAATTTTGGTGAGCTTGTGCAAATTTTACCCTCTTGTTCCTATTTGTAATGGAGATGAGTGGTACCCGGTGGTGTCTTCTGCTGTTGTAGCCAATCAGCCTCAAGGTTGTACGTGTTGTGGCTTCACAAATGCTTTGCTGCATACCTCGGTTGTAACAAATGGTTATTTTAGTTAAAGTTGCTCTTCTATCAGCTTGAATCAGTCGGCTCAT
Organism: Misgurnus anguillicaudatus; assembly: GCF_027580225.2. NCBI lineage: Eukaryota > Metazoa > Chordata > Actinopteri > Cypriniformes > Cobitidae > Misgurnus > Misgurnus anguillicaudatus. Next base: position 26,534,394 of record NC_073344.2, on the reverse strand, counting down.
TCTCCTCTGACCTCTAGCATCAACAAGGCATTTTCACCCACAGGACTGCCACATACTGGATGTTTTTCCCCTTTCACACAATTCTTTGTAAACCCTAGAAATGGTTGTGTGTGAAAATCCCAGTAACTGAGCAGATTGTGAAATACTCAGACCGGCCCGTCTGGCACCAACAACCATGCCACGCTCAAAATTGCTTAAATCACCTTACTTTCCCATTCTGACATTCAGTTTGGAGTTCAGGAGATTGTCTTGACCAGGACCACACCACTAAATGCATTGAAGGAACTGGCATGTGATTGGTTGATTAGATAATGGCATTAATGAGACATTGAACAGGTGTTCCTAATAATCTTTTAGGTGAGTGTACAAGATACATCTGCAACAGGAAGAAAGGAATTAAACATGGTCAAGTCTCAAACTACTTCAAAGGTTAGAGGCAGTAGTTTTGCCACTACTGTAACACCTGCTGAGAAGAAAGTGGAGTCTGGGCACCAAAGGCAGAGGACTCACTGGTGAAAGTTTGTTTGTTTTGTGGTGCTGGGCATTCGTTAGATGTATGCCTTCTTTTGCAGAAAAGAACACAAGATGAAAAAATTCTTTATTGAAGGAAAATCGTATGTGCTTTGGATGTCTGTGCACTGGGCATTTGAGTAAAGACCGCAAAAAGTCTGTTATGTAGTGTATTCAATTATAGGCATCCCACGTTGTTGCATATCTACCCCAAAGCAAAAGAAAGGGTTTGACTTAGGCTAATGGTGACTTGGAAATGGCCAGAGAAGGTGCTGTGGTGGCTGTTCAGTCCAGTGGCTTGAATGAGGCTGGTAAGTAGGACTGTACGCTCTATATTCTGCCTGTTCAGGTGAAATCCAAAAGGGGGCAAGAGACCTTGGTCACGTATGTGTTTTTGGATCCTGGGAGTACTGCCTCATTTTGTACAGAGTGACTCATGACCTGACTCCATCTTACAGGGAAGAAGTTGGGAATCCTCCTTAAAACTATGGGACAAAAGAAAGTGGTGTACATTTACAAGTTGTCAGACTTGGGAGTCGCCAGGCTGGATTCGAACAACTTTTGTAACCTGCCTGAGATTTTTACTCAATGGAGCATTCCTGTTTATCAAAGTAACATTCCACAATCAAAGGACCTCCAAATATGGTAGCACCTGAGACACATAAAATACCAGAGATCGATGCTGATGTTGACCTCCTGATTGGTACTTAAGTCCCTCAAGCTCTGGAGCCGTGGCAGGTGGTTTGTTCAGTGAATGGGGGCCCTTATGCGATTAAGACCCTCCTGGGTGGGACAGTGAATGGCCTGCTCTGTGGATATTGTCATATCAGTGATCAGAAGTGTTTGCAGCCTGACATCACAGTCAATCAGATATCAGTGGCGAGGCTTGATGAGCTTTGGGAGAAACAGCTAAAGGTGGATTTTTTAAAAACTTTCCAGGATGAACAACCTGGTCTGTCAAGAGAGGATAAACGCTTCCTAGAGTTAATCTCAGAGTCTACCAAACATATTGATGGTCATTACAGTATTGGTTTGCTGGTAAGACAAAGATACCTCAAAATGCCAAAGAATAAGACAGTTGTAGAACAGCATGCATTGAGTCTCAAAAAACATTTGAGTAAAGATCTATCTTTTTGTTCTGATTACATCAAATTTATGTCCAATATGCTGGCTAATGGCTATGCAGAGAGTGTTCCATCTGATCAGCTGGCCTGTTGTGATGGAAGGGTGTGGTATATACCCAATCATGAGGTGTATCATCATAAAAAGAAAACAACAGGTAGTTTTTGATTGTGGGGTAACGTTTCAAGGGATGTCTTTGAAACTCTGATTTGTTAAGATTTCTGAGGTGGCCTGATGGAGATTGCAGTCAGGAGCTAACGAAGTACAGAATGGTGGCTCATTTGTTCGGCGCTACTTCCTCTCCTAGTGGTGCCTGTTTTCCTCTAAGGAAAGACAATCAAAAGTGCTTCAGTCCTATGGCAGTTAACACTGTCCTGCTCCATTTCTGTGTTGATTTGGTGTCTGTCAGTTCTGAAGAGGAAGCAATATCTCTATGGGGCGGCTTCCCGGACAGGGATTAGCTTAATCCAGGACTAGGCCTTAGTTTAGTTAGGAAATATAACTAGTTTTAACAAAAATGCTTTACTAAAAACATTACCTGTGTGCATTTTAAGGCAAAACAAAGAGCCCTGATGTATTTCAAGATATGTCAGTGCAAGTTGTTTTCAGTTTGGACAGCTCTTAAAAATGTTTTAGTCTAGGACTAGTCTAATCCCTGTCCGGGAAACCGCCCCCTATGTGAAGAGCTGGTTTTAAGCTCACAAAATGGATTAGTAACTGACGCAATTTTCTCGCTACTATTCCTCAGGAGGAGCGAGCCAGAAGGTGAAAGATCTGAATTTGAATAGTGATGCTTTGCCTGTAGAGCATGCCTTGGGTTTACAGTAGTGTGTCCAATCTGATTAATTCAAAAATCACACTTAAAAACCATCCACTCACAAGAAAAGGAATCTTGTCTGTGACTAGTTAGATCTATGACCCTCTTGGTTTCTTGGCAGACAAAACAACAGGTGCCAAGAAACCAAGAGGGTCAAAGATCGAACTTGTCACTGCAAGATTCCCCCAAGATCTTTGTAGGAGACGTTTGGGATGGGATGATCCTTTGCCCTCTTCTGGAGAATGGATGGCTTGGTTGTAAGACCTTCATGACCTTGAAAATTGGGAGGTCAGTAGGTGTGGATTGTCGTCATCTTGTCTCTGCTCAGCTCCACCACTTTGCAAATGCAAGTGAGGAAGGGTTTGGGACTGTGACTTACCTGTTGCTTCATGATGATAGCGGGTAAACACAGTGCATTTGTAATGGGAAAGGCATGAGTAGCTCCTTTAAAACTTGTCTCTATTCCCTGTATGGAGCTGACTGCTGTGAGGGTGGCTAGCCGAATGGACAAGTTGTGGAGGAAGGAGCTGCAAATGGACCTTCAAGAGTTGGTCTTTTGGACAGACAGCACTTTTGTTTTGAAATATATCAAAAATGAGATGTCCAGATTTAAGATCTTTGTAGCAAACAGAGTGTCTGAAATATTGAAAATGTCTAACATACTCCAATGGAGGTGTGTAAATACGTTAACCAACCCTGCGGATCTAGACTCCAGAGGTGTAAAAGTTCAGCATTTGCACGCCATGGCATACCTGAGCGTGTCATCAGTAACAATGGGCCTTGTTACAGCGCAGAGGAGTTCCACAGATTTGCAGAGGCATGGGATTACGAACACGTTACCACAAGCCCAAGATACCGTCAAAACAACAGCCTAGCAAAAAAAACTGTTCAAACTGCAAAGCGCATTCTAGGAAAAGCAAAAGCCGATGACAAAGACTACTACCTTGGACTATTAAAATACCAGAAAACACCTGTGGATAACCTAAAGAGCCCAGCACATCTCTTGATGAGCCACAGACTATGATCAATTCTCCCCATAACTGCTGCACCGTAACCATAAGCCACTCCCCAGCATGTACTTCAGAACCAGAGAAAAGCATGTCAACATAGACAGAAATTGTACTACAACAGGTCTGCCAAAGTCCTACCCCTTTAGCTTCATGGACACACATTTGTTTCCACAAAGAGGATGGCTCATGGAAACCTGCAAAGGTAATACAACCCGCTGACACACACAGGAGTTACTATATCCAATCAGAGGATAAACAAATTCTCTGACACAACAGGCGACACCTCTGTGAAACTAGCGAGAGTACAAATACACCAGAGAACCACCAGCCCATATCCTCCCACAGTGCTACCCCAAACCTGCGACCTAAGCCTGAACAACAGTCAATTAACCAGTCACGACAGGGACAATCTGGTTATACCACCAGATTTGGCTGTGAAATTAAGCCTAGACAAATTCTTGAACTATAAGCACAAGACTTTAATCTTTAGTTGCACAAATCAAAGCAAATTTGCATGTTCATCATGTCTTGTTATATGAAGTGTTCATGATATACTGTTCTTAAAGGGAAACGTCACCCATTTGCATTAAGCTTTGTATCGTTAGAACCCCAGTCATGTTTTTGAATGGTCGTGCATTATTCCCTCAGTTTCTCCTGAGATGGGAGAAAAACTTATTTCAGTAAGGCACTTCTGCGTCATTGAAAGAAGGAAGTCCTGTATCTTTGTTGAGTGTGAAAGACTACAGACACTCATTCCTCATTTTTCCAAGGTGGGGGCTATGGGTGAGACCCACTCACGCTAAAGACCTATTACAGATCAGTGGGTGGGACTTACGAAAATATACGAACACAGACGGGAAAAAAACGATCAGCCGCCATCTTTATGCTAAGCTAAGCTAAACAGAAGTTGTGGAGCGAGCCAGACTTCATGTTACAATAACAGTGGAAGTTGATCAATATTATACGGAAGAGGGTGATTTCGCAAGTGTGTCGCTCTAATCCGCTGTTCATTGCACCTTTATGAGCCACAATACAGCAAAGAGCAGAGGCAGATGGAGGAACAGAAGCCCGAGGAGTAGGCCGGAGCCTGGGCTTCGGCTGAGTAGAGGAGCCCGGGGAAGACATCGCAATCCTCGGCCTCTGCTGCGTAGAGAAGCTTGGACAGACTACTGCCTGTACTCTTGTTGTGTGCTTGCTTTATAAAATTTCTGCATCAGATAAGGATATGAACGTTTGTTTGGTGAATTTTCCAGACAAAAGAGCAACTTTGCGCGTGCTTGGACGTGTTTATTTCACAGACGTGTTTCGGTTTACGAGCAGACGCGCTGCGGAGTATATGAGCTTGGACAGACTCGCGCTGTGTGCTTTCTGTTTAACATTTCTGGAACAGATAAGGATATGAAAGTTTGTTTTCTGAATGTTTCCGGACGCGTGCTTATTTCAAAGACGTGTTTCGGCTTACGTGCACAAGCTCCAAGAGCTAAGGCAGCGCGTCTGTGGAGATATTATGCAGGGGACGCATTTGTGTGCAGAATGCAGGGATAAACGGACATCTGACTGTAAAGTGAGTATTTCTATTTTCTTTGTTATACTAACGTAGCATTTATGTACACAATAGCATATCTGAGCGGTGTTTTATATGTCTATATTGTGAAAGCAATGAGGCTGATATAACACAGATGTAATTACAGTAAACAAGAGACAAAAAGAAAATTGGTAAAACTAAATAAACATTTAAAATGCATGCCCTTTTTTAAGTACTTGAAAAGACATTTGTACTGCAGATCTGACACCTCACGTTACTGTTTGAATAAGACTTTGCTACACACCAGACCAGAGTGTTATTGTGTGTAACACAATGTAACATCTCGTTTAAAAGTAAGTGTCTGGTGTCTGTCAGACACAGTGGTGGAGGCTATTTTCTTTGTTTTTTCTAACGTGGCATTTATGTACGCAATAGCATATCTGAGCCGTGTTCTGATTAATGGGAGTGGCTTGCAAGTGTGCATTGTGGTGCATAGTGGGAGTTGTAGTTTTTCATACAAATGTGCTCTAAAGTCACGTTCTGTCTTTTCTCGGTCAAACAGGCACAAAATTCTACATTTATGTTACATTTCGACTACAAATATGACCCACTTTCCATAAAGATTAATGTTCCTATCGGTGAAATGGCCCTTTAAGAAATATACAAGCTGGAAAGTTGTGTTAACCTCTATGGTATACAGATCCATTCAGTAACTCAAATAAGTTAAGAAAAGTGCTCCTGTACTCCTATTATGACATATTCATTTGATTTATTTGCTGAGAGACATGCCCTCGCGGCCCTCCTGATTGTGCCAAGTGGTTGATGTCCTCAGGGCAACATTATGTTGACCCTGGGACAACATTTCAATCAACCAATCGGATTTTAGAAATGAGTTTACAATTTGTATTAAGTTTAAGTTTACAACCAGGATTAGCTGCTTCTAGGCCATTGTTTTTCACTTATTATGTCCCCCTGATTTTATGGTTTGGTTATGGTTAGGGTTTGGGGTATGGTTTAGGTTTAATTTACAAAAATGTTGTCCTTGGGTAAACACAATATGTTGGCCTGAGGACATCTCTCACTTGCCAAAATCAGGAGAGCCTTCACTCACATTAGATTTGTTAACAAGTTAAGTCAATTCTGATGTTGTTGAATTGCTTAAAACTTGTCTTACATTTAAATGTAAGTCATAATATATATATATATTATTTGTATATAATGTATTTTTATTTCTTTTGGCAGCGAGATGTAACATCCCGACGTCCACGTCACATGTGACATCATCAGTATCGCAAGCCCAGTGTATGTTATGAGACTTCATGTGTTTCCTCCCTGTTCTCACATGGCCTTTGAGTAAACAGTGGTTAATGTTACGTTGTCCTCTTTTCTTTATTATATTAAAATATTGCCAAAGGGCAAATACAACACCATGCACTAGACTTTGAGCATGCAAGTATTTGTCAGACGTTGCTGCGTGGAGCAGCTCATCAATATCATCTTTGGCTTCATCAGTTTGTGCTTTTCAGTAGAGAGAAAGATCACACAGTGACATACCGGTTTTGTACTGATCATAACGCTCTTCGTGATACGAATCCACATTTCAGAGTTTACCAGACTTGAACTTTGCAAAGCAACAACCTGTGAAACCAATGGAATGAAAAGTCTAGTCTAGTGTGATCGGCCCTTAACCCTTGTGACAGGCGTCCAAGAAGGCAGAACTTTCAGCGTGCATGCACAGAAGCTCCGCCCATCCCGCCCACTGAAAAAGAGTAGCATCAGCGCCCAAGAAATCCTCCTCGGACACCTCATATCCGAATAAAGCTTTTAGAAGGACAGAACAAACAAACTAAATAGCACATAACATTCTAAAAGGCAGCATTTTACCAAGTAGCATGCTCAGAGAGTATTTCTACCCATCTTGACTGTTGTAGTGTCCTCTTTATAATAAGACTGGGAGAAAAGCAAACTTATCTTTCATGTCTACAGAATGCTGCTGCTCGCTTGTTAAGTGATACTCGTACGCAAAAACATCTCACACCTATGCTTGCATCTCTACACTGGCTTTCTGTACATTTTAGAATTGATTTTAAGATTTTAGTGTTACTTTTTAAAGAGGACATGTCATGAAAATCCAACTTTTTTCCATGTTTAAGTGCTTAAATTGCATCAATCTATCTACCCCAGTGCTTCTATCAACTTAGAAAAAGTAAAAAAGAACAACCCACTAACTTAGTTTTGGTAAACTATTCTCTGCAAGCATGTGAAAAAATAGGTAATTGAAATTTGGCTCCCCTTGTGTCAGAAGGGGATCTTCTTATAATAATACCGCCCCTTAATCTGCACTATTCAACCACGACACTGACATTTACAGCAGAGATCAGCTCATTTGCATTTTTACTCACACCTATAAAGTTTCAATTTCAATATGTTAAATTATCTATGGGATATTTTGAGTTAAAACTTCACATATGTACTCTGAGGACACCAAATATTTATTTTACATTGTGAAATCTCCCCTTTAAAGCTTTACATGGGTTAGCACTGAACCATCTTTCAGATTTAATAAAGCCACATACTCCAGTAAGAGCACTTACGTCGGCTGATCATTCACCCTCGGCCGTTCCCAGAACTAACGTTAGGCAAAAAAGCAGGGGGATCGAGCTTTTGCGGTGGCAGCCCCGCAACTATGGAATGGTTTTTCACTAAATGTAAGGTAGACCCAAACACTCTCCATTTTTTAATCAATTCTTAAAACCTATTTTTATAGTCTAGCATTTAAGTTAGAGAGCTGACTTGTCTTATGAGTATTGCTATTTTTGCTTCTATCTTGCTGTATTGTCTGTTTTTATTGTTATTCTTATGTTTTTTTGTTTAAATAGTTTCAAAGAGTGCTATATAAATAAACCTTGAATGGAGTTCCATGTCGAGTAATTTTAAAATGAAGCTATTGTTAATTTATGAACCACAAAACTACATGTTATGTTCCTAAAGAAATAAGTGAATAATCCACAGCCCGGATCCCTTTTCGACTGCATGCTGATATTGTTACGGTAAATCTATTATTACTCACGAAGAAGGCTGATATTGTTACGGTAAATCTATTATTACTCACGAAGAAGGCTATGTGTAAAAGTGTCTTAAATTACATTTAAGTATGACACCAGTATGATGTTTATTAGTACGGCTTTTACTTTATGTATTAATTTATTTGGATCTAACATGCTGTTCATAAAGGGCCACAACTGAAAAAGCAGCACAATCCTAAAAATCATAATCGCTGTCTTTTTCTAGGAGATTGTTTTCATTTCTTCCTATGAAGTCTAATAAAAATATCATCCCAACTGCACGGATGAACTCTTGCGCGTGTGTCCCGTCATGCCCCGGTGCATTGTGGTTGCTGTCAGGGGCGCATGCGCACGGCCGAGCTCCATCTTTCCATCGCAAGCGCAGCAGAACAGCGGATGTGTTGATGCTTTCAGTCGTTTTGTTTTTATTTTTAAACGCCCAGAGTCGATGTGAAACAAAGTCAAACGGATTCTTACTCCGTTATTAATTGCCCGGGAGCTAAACGCGGACGGAAATGCGGCGTGTGGCGGGTGTTATGAGGTAGATTGAGCGCTGCTGCTGCGCTTCGGCCGCGGCGACACATTTGAGTGTAAATCCGCTGAAAGAGTGTTTCCGGCCCGCACGCGAGCAGGTGAGTGCGTGAGGCGCGTTTGACGTGTGTGTGTTTGCACTGATTGTGTGTTTGTTGTGTGTATGTCGCTTCACTTAGCAGTTAGCAGTGTGTCTGTGTGTATGTGTGTGCGCGCTCGCGTGTACGCGCTTCCTCGGATTCACCCGCAGCCATAATGAGCCCGTAGCTTCACCCGAACCGAATCCGCCTGTATTGAGCTGCGGCTAGGTGTCAGGATGTTTGTAGGTTCTGATGTGATCTCGAGTAGCTTTTGCCTTAGCTGGGGCCGAGCTGTTCACTCATCTGCGCTGAGTTTGTTGTTTTTATACAATAACTGATTGTGTTATGTGAATATGATGGCACACACTCACACATGATGGATTTATTTGTTGTAAGTTGGACATTCATTAAACATTCGCCGGCCAGTTTGGTGTGTTTCATTACTGGACCAGAAACACTTAAACTGTCACATATACTCATGTAGGACCTAACTTACTGTATGTCACGACATGACTGTCAGTGCAGCAGACTCTTATATATTGCATTCATTTCATAGATATTAGTTTACAGAAAACGAGGTACTATAGCTAATAATCACTGTACGATGAGAAAGATCTCGGACATCACGTGTTTCCTGTTTGACAACTCACCTGGAGTAGGTCTTATTTATCGCACGCTTGTTTACTGATGCTATATACATTTACTGATACAATAACTTCTCCATCTTTAATTGTGTCAAGTGTTTTGGTGCCATTTTAGTGATTTGTAAGAGAATAGAAACAGTTTGTTGTGTTATGTCAGAGTCAATGACCTCTGACCTCTTTAAGATCTCAAGCATCTCTGACAGGATTGTTTTGTGTGATCACATGTAAACATCTTTGGTGATCTATTATTCGGCTAACGTATTTCTTTGGTGTGATATTAGTGTGAGGTCGTTAGCGGTTCATTAAAAGTCTTGTGGTGGTTGAGCGTTCATGTAAAGTTTTACATTCTGGATTCGATTCAGCACACACAGATTAACAGAGTAGCTATGTTTCCATCCACATAATTTTGTCAATCCGACTAAATTTAATCCGATTAAAGCTTACGACAATACAGTTTACATGCACCCTAAACATTGCAATCTGATTAAAATGTTTGTTTACATATACATTCTAGGGCTGTGCAAAAAAGCCAGCGATTCTCATGTGTGTTTCATCGGTAATGCCGGTTCCTTGATTAGAAGTAAATCGCCATCACCTGCTTTCAGATGGGGTGGCATTTACTACATAGAGCCGTAGTTCACCGAGAAGCTAGGCAAAATCGCATAGATTATCGGAGTAAATTTTCCTCGATTATGAAAGCGATTTTTTTGCACAGCCCTAGTACATTCTATGTAATCTGAACCGAATGTCTGAGCAAGCGCACAGTGTAAACAGAGGACTTGGCAACGCCACCAGCGAGCGCATAGCATCTCTCGTCGAGTTCACATTTTATCTCTTGATAAATGTACAAAGCTCAGGGTTGCCACGGAGTCTTAAAAAGTCTAAAATTCATAAAGTTAAATTTAAGGCCTTAAAAAGTTTTTAAAATGCCCAGATTTTTATCCTAGGTTTTAAATTCTTACCTTCTTTCATTCCCGAAGAGCGTTGTCCGCAAAAAATAAAAATATTAATTTAAAATGCTGTAGAACTAATCCGAGGCAGAAAGTGTTTGATGGGTGGGCCTCTTAAAAGAAAAGTTCCGCACTTCTCACGTCACTGCATCGCACTTAAATCCAGTTTTTAATTGTTATTTTTGTAAAGAGGATACACATGTAGACTATCATAATCCACGCAAATTGTGCCATAAGCCATATTTCAGGTGTGGTGATTCAGTGTTTCCCATAGATCTGAAATTTACTTGTGGTGGTAGCCGGTGAAAAGGGCAATCATTTCTCACCGACAAAAAATGGTCTAACGTTACTATACGACAAAGAACTAATAATGTGTGATACAACACAATACTTTGATTTACATTATAGTTTGTTAATCCAACCACCCCAAACTGCCTTTGCCATGAACAAAGCTGACACTGTTTGTCAAAGCACCACAAAAATACAGTTTTTGCACTGATATATGAAGCAATTAGATGACCCCTTTTAGTATATTAATGATAGACAGTGCAGGTCTATAGATTATAAATGTGACTGGTGTTACAATTGTTATTATTTCTATTAGATAGAGCAGAAGCAGGAAAAGTGCCTATCTTTCTATTTCTCTCTTGCCGATTAAAAAAAAAAAGCTTAATCCACTCATTATTTCAGATTCAAAAGTCTACTTGCTGTCCCAGTGACAGGGGACTTTACATTACAGCTTTGCGTTTTGTAAATCTTGAGTCAGCTTGAGCTTTGGTCGTTCAGTGCAATGGGCTTAACATTAGCATTGTCTTTTTGCTACCATCTCCGTGCAAACTTTTTAGATTTTAGAAAAGATACGGTTTATTAATAATAATAGTATTAAAAAAATGGGAGAAAGAAAATCCAGTGCGTGGTTGTGACTTTCAAAACAAGAGCCAGTTGTTATCGTCATAGAAACTGGCGGCACGCTGAGACTGCATGCGAGCTTTAGCGCGGAAGCGCTTACGGCAATTATCTGATCGACTCTGGTGTTACACACAATATTAATCAGATTTTGGGACCTGAAGTAATTTAACTATGACTGACCCGGACCGACTGACCATTTCAAATATAAACTCCGCAGGTGTTCCGTAAAGTCCTTTAATGGTAAAACTCTGCTCAAGTTCAGAAACATGAAGGATACAATGTGACACGAGCTTGTTCGCGTCGCACCCAATTCATTGAGAAACAGAGAGCATGTGAACGCACACTGAACTCAACAGGTCGCACACAAAATGTCATTATTAAAGAGTGTCGTCATTACAGAAGAACAAAAAAGACAAAATTTGATTCCAGATATACTTGGGAGCTTGTTAATATACCTGGGTGACGCGCCCAAGTAAAGTCGATGTGTGGAAAACATTGGGTGATCTGACTGTATACTGTGGGTTTGGCGAGAAACAAACCTTAAATTTTGTTTTGTTAATCTTTTCTGGGTTAATCTTTTCTGGGTTAATTTTACCAACTAGCCCGTGGCTTACCTGTCCTGAGCATTTGTCAGGTTCTGAAACATAGAAGACCCAGAAGCAAAAAAATCTACACTGCTTTATTAAAAATCAACTAAAACAGTCTGGCCGTCGAGTCACGATCCACAAACAGCGAGCCAACTTTAGTGTTACACAGTTTTCACTTAGGAGGGTTTTCTTTACCTCACTGCTCCATGTTCCATGAAATAAAAAATGTTTCCACACACCAGACATATACGACGCTGGGGCATCCTCAAACTCCGTGCAGACTTCCCTTTCTCTCCCACTTGCCATTTCTACACGTAACATGACCTGCAGCACTCACTCTCCACACCAGTCACCTCTTCTTTCGCGCGATTCGCGAAAGGGAAACACGCTATCTGAGGTCATATACAGGGCACGGGGCTACATTCATTGCGCATGGCATGAACCGTCGAACCGTGCAACGCACACACGCTCCGAACCGAGACAAGCGAACCGAACGGTTCGGATTTTTTCATGAACCATGCCACCCCTAGGTTTTACTCACTTGACTTTATTCTGCTCTCTGCTGCAAAGCACTCGAACCTAACCCTTGAGCTCTCCACAAAACAGCAGCGATTGGCGGACGGAAAGCATGAAAGTACCACAATAAACCATATATATTCCCAAAAGGCACAATTTTCTTCTATCTGTAACAATTATAACTTTTTACAAACAAATGTAAAGTGTCAAAAAAGCAGTAGGACGCGTTACCGAGTATTTTTGTGCCGAATGCACTTCATCAGGGTTCGTACAACTTTCGGAAAGTTTTTTTCGATTACAGGTCCAGCTGACATTTCAGGGGTACGCTATACGTATCACCTTGTTTTTATGGGCACTTCCCCTGGAAAACCACCCCCACGTGTCAATCAACGGGAGAGCGAGAACCAAGGACACTAAGTTACAGGCATCACTTCACGATGCTGAGTAGGGCTGTCACTTTCGAGAAAAATCTAATTCGAATGGATTTCGAATATCATGCAATGTATCCGAATATATTCGAATATCTAGGCGACACCCCCCCCCCCCCCATGCGCATAAAAACCCCCCCACCGTAATGGAGATTCAGTTACAAAATTATTAACAGTGACAGTCATAAACAGGGCTGTCTGGATTACTTTTTTACTTAATGTTTGAAACAGCATGTTATCAACTTATGAATAACAGACTTATATATATATAAAACAATTCAGAACAGTTACAAACAATAACGTGACAACTTAAATAGCAGCAGGAGTATATAGGCAGGCCCAAACAGAATTCGCACCCGCAGATTTCGTCAGAAAACTCCGGAATGCCGCGGATTTAATGCCCGTCATTGACAAGCACATATACCCCGCGCTTGAGCGTGTTAGTGAGAAGGTATCTCATTGACAACAAGCACACATACAGAGCCTATCCCGCGCGTTTGTGAGCCGTCATTGACAAGTACATTAATAACCCTGCGTGTGCTGTAGGGCTGTCAAAATTGCTCAAAAATGACGTTCGAATATTCTCCCTAAAAACCCACGAATATTCGAACTATTCGAATATCTGGTTGCCCATTTTTTTCAACGACGTTAACGACATTTAACGACACATTACGTCAATAACAGGACAAATTAATATAAAGAGACATAACTACTTCTATAGGTAGTCTATTTAAGTTTAAACGTATTTGAGAACGTATATTACATACACAAAACAAGTAAATCAAGAGACATCAAAGTGATATGGTACCTCGGTTACTAGGGCTGTCGCGGTGAAGGAATTTCCCTTGCGGTGGTTTTGCATGGCTCACCAGCGCGATATGCGGTTTTACCGCCTTCATTTACTAAAATACAATTATTTTTTAAATCCAGAACAATAATGTCAACTCATAGATGAAGGGTTGGCTACATGTATTTCCCCCATAGTTCAAAAAGATTAACACAAGCTATACTACAGTTAAATATATTTTTGAGAAAACAAAAATAAATTGAAGAACATAATTTAGGCTTGTTAAGCGCAAATTAACAGAGCATCAGTCAATACAGAACACAGCAGTGTCTTTAAGAAACCAACCAAATTAAAATTGCACCTGTAAATGTACAAAACGAATGCAATACAGAAGGCAATGCATAATAATTTAGGCATTTTTAATAATATATTAGTAGATAAATTATATTATAACGTGTATAAAGTATGAAAACGAATGTATCATTATTTTGGCTAAATAAAGCTGGAGAGGTCATATTTAGTCACACAGATTTGTCATCATTTCAGAACAAGCTTAAATGCTATCTATAATAACTTACGTTATATCCTGTGTCTTCCTTTGTCGAAAATATGTAGAATTATATGCGAGTAAAAAAGCAAAAAGCGGAAACGTTTAGCTCACGCGGAGCGAAGGAAAAGCCGTTAATAAAGCAGACTATCCATGTATAGAGGATGTGATGAAACAGTCGAGTCGGCAGATGATCATCAATGTTTAGAATGTCTCACGCAGATACTGTTGATGAAAAACTTGGATATTTAAATGTGAAAGTCAAGTGTGCAGTCAGTCAGTTCACAAAAGCCACTGAGGGTTGCGGCGTTATATTGGCTGCATCGGAGCGGACGCTGCAGATGCACAAAGGAAAAACTTATAAAGGTCTTTTTTATGAGGTTTTAATGCTGGTAAGCAACAAGTTATATTTTGCCGTTATTTAGGTTGATCAGTTATATTAAAGTAGTTTTAATCTTTAAAACGGCATCTAGAGGGAGAAGACGCCACAGTTGTTCTGTCACAACCCGTTCTCACCAAAAAGCGTACGAATGACACGCAGTGTGATTATCGTGCAATAGATACGCCAAATTCCGATTTTGCGTGCATATGATACGCCAGTCCTTCCCATTCACTTATATGGCGAATCGTTTCGTGACGTTTTATTTATTGTTTTCTCATTTGTTTTCTGTTTTTTTTGCCATTTTCGCTTGGGTTTAGGGTTAGAACAACTTTTTGTTATATAAAAATGACATCCTAACCCAAACCCCAACTCCAAGCGACCATGGCTTAAATATAGATAAAAACATAGAGAAACCTGTATATTAAATAACCTGCTTAAACAAATGTGAAATCTAACCCTAAACCCAAGCGAAAATGGTTTAAAAAACAGAAAACAAATGAGAAAACAATAAATAAAACGTCACGAAACGATTCGCCATATAAGTGAATGGGAAGGACTGGCGTATCATATGCACGCAAAATCGGAATTTGGCGTATCTATTGCACGATAATCACACTGCGTGTCATTTGTGCGCATCTTGGTGAGAACGGGTAGACTTTTTCACACATTCACTGTATGATTTAACGAAATATGAAGTATTACATTTTTTATGGAAATTTACGAAAAACAAATTGATCTACTCTCTTAAAGGCGGAGTCCATGATGTTTGAAAGCCAATGTTGATATTTGAAATCACCTAAACAAACACGCCCCTACCCCAATAGAATCTGGACCTTCTGTTGATAGACCCCCCCCACACATACGCAACCCGGCATTTGATTTGATTTTATTGGCTATAAGTGTGTTTTGGTAGTCGGCCCGTCTCCTTTTCCAACGCGTTTTTCAAACATCGTGGACTCCGCCTTTAACTCTTGACAATCTATTTGGCCTTTATTATACATGTACTGCATGACGTGAAAAACAAGGCGGCATCATGAATTTAACAAGGCGCGGTTGTTGCGGTTGCTTTTTTTCCATGCGGTTGGGCTTGTCAGTAGCGCAGTCATGCGGTAATGCGGTTACCGCGACAGCCCTATCGGTTACATTGCTTTACAAAACTCCCTGAAGCCTGCTCCATCTACGACAATGATCGGTCTCATGTCCTTACAAATGAACGAAATTAATTTCTCCGTTATGACCTCTTGTCGTGTTGCAGACAAATAGCTTGTGGCGGGCGATGCAAAGTAAGTGTTAAAACGTGACTGTTTAGCTGGAGTTCGACACATCTTGGTCTCGTACACACTGCAAACTTTCAGGAGTGACAACCGCATTTAAATGTGAAAATGTGATGATTGACACGAAGATAACCATAGCAACGGTCTGCCATCTCACGTGCTTATCACTCACAGCTTTGATGAAAATAATTTAACAGCATTATGTTTTGCAATAAACCTCCGTCGTGTCGTATTTGTGAGGCTGCGCGCGCTCTTGCAGTGTTGCCAGGTCCTCGTCTTTTTTGTACTTGCATACCATTTTTGCATTTAAAAGTTTATGGCTTTTGGCTCATGAAGCGATCAAGTTTTTGGTGTTGTTAAAATGTGAAGGTGCCAGTCCCAATATTTTGATCTTTGAGGTAAAGCGTTTGGATTTATTTTGGTTTATTATTGGATTTTTCTTGTTCGCTGTTTTTTTTTTAGTGCAAGATCTGGCAACACTGAGCAGCAAACCCTGGTGCCTCTGTCATTCTCTGTACCGCACATACAGAAGACTTTTCCCCCTTGTAATAATTTATTTCTTCAGAAGAGAGACCTGTCATGTCCATGATGCACGTCTAAACACTTTATTAACTACTAGTTGTTCAGTTCGGTTATGTAGGCTACACACTATGCAAAGTTTCTGTAAACGCAGTTGTCACTGCAGTTTGTGGGAGTTAATGCGGTTGTAGAATGCGATTATCAGTCCCGTAAATTACTGAAGTGTGTGTGTACAGAACAAGATTAAGCATTAAAAGTGACAAACGAATTAATATGCAGTGTGTACAAGATGCCATGCTCATTTGGGTGCACATTTTCGAGATGTGACATCATGTTGCTAGTGGTCGAATGCTAACAACTTTATCTTGCGGCTCAACAATTTTACCTCCTACCGACGAAAATCCAAAGTACTTCCAGACATAGCTTTTTAGATTTTTGGGGGTTAAAATCACTTTCTCTGCTGCGGTCGACTTTCTGCCATCTTCCATGCAAGACGCGTCAACTTTTAACAGTGACAGGCAGTGTGACTACTGTGACCTGTCCCTGAACCAGGCGCAGCAGTGCGCCCACTCACAAAGCAGACAGCCACGCCTCTACTACCGCGGGCTTTAAAAAAAAAAAAAATTGAATATTAATTTTCATATTCGAAATTCGTTTTTTTTACTATTCGAATATATATTCGAATTTAGAATATTCGTTGAGAGCCCTAGTGTGCTGTTTGCTTGCCCGTTTTCAATGATAGAGAGCACAAACCCTTTGATACTTGAGATGAAATTAAACTTACCGCTGAGTTAAGCAGATCTCACTCTCTCATCTATGTGACGCGACAGCCAGTGCCGCTGCTAGCCATTTTGGTGCCCTAAGCATAATTCCTTTATAATGCCCCCCACCCCGACCCTAAGAAAAAAAAGTTTGTTTTTGCCAGTTTAATTTTTTATTGCCAAACATATAACTTAATAGCAGAAAGTAAAATCTTCACAACTTTAGCCAACACCCACTACACATTTGAAAGTGCAAACTTTTTATAGAATAGCAAAACAGAAAAATTTCCAAACTTAAATTATCAAAATAATCCAGACATGTTTTTCCCAAGTACAATGTCACTTTAAATAAATTACATTAAATAAACATCAATAAGTAAACAAGAATACTCAATATTCTTAAAAAAAAACAAAGATTCAGAGAACTAAGTGTCACAGTAATGTTTGCTTCATATCATGACGTTTTATATTTATATATATTTAAGAGTGATGAATTGTAACATGTGCCCTGACTGCTAACATTAACTTTTACTGAGAAAGTATTAACCACCGTCACGTCAAAATAAACCACAAAATAAACTATCGCTCAATATCTAAAGAAACGTAGTAAAGAAAGTAAAAACTGCGCCAGTTATTTGTAAAATGCATATGCATAGGTAATGTTTTACAGTAATGTTTCTCAATTTAGCTTGCACTGAAGTTATAAATTATAACAACATAGTTTGCTAAACATTAATATCAGCACAGCAAGGTCGAGGCGCATTACGATTAGCAGCAGCTACAGCTGCAGCCCTTGCGCATTTCCCTTATTTAGAAGTGAATGATTAAACATGGCACGGGCAATATCCCGCAGTTGCTTCTTTTTTTTCCGATACTGACTCCTGCTGTCTTTTCGGGGACATTTCCAAAAGTTGCCTTCTGACTGGCCGTTTCTATATCCGAAAGCTGCAGCCAGCGCGAGGTCGCACATGCAGGCTGCACACGTCATCCAGCGTTATTTCAGTTAACAGAAAAATACATTAGCAAGTCATACGCATATTACAACAATTTACGATTAACTAAGAATAATAGTTAACTTTATAATTGTTAATATTACGAAATAAGAAAGTTTTGATGACGTATGAAGCCTATAAATGCGACCTCTGGAGGCTGCAGCCTTCGGATTGAGAAACGGCTTTTGTCAAACTTCGGCAGGCGCCCGCGCGATCAACTGGCACGGACAATCAAAGGCTGGGGGGCATACTTTCTAGACTAGAGCCATGAAATTTCCTTTCCCCCTCTTTTGTAACATATACATGGATAAAAAGGGGCTAATAATATTTTTATAGGCTAATGAAATAATTTCAGCATTAAAATTTTTTTTTCATTAGGCTATTATTTTTGGTGCCCCCTCAGCACGTGGTGCCCTACGCACAGCGCGTGATGCGCGTTATGGGAGCGCATATTCTGCTATAATATTTAACACTATAAACAATATGTCATTTTATATACAAACTATAATTCTATCTTGACACGCACATTAGGTTCATTTTGGTCCAATGTGATTCCCTCTCTTGCGCACAGTTGCCGGCGTCGGTCTCACTCTCAGCCTCCTTCCTATTACGAGGTGTTATTGTAAAAAATGCACTACACATGGCATTTTAAAAAACGGATGGTTTATTTATATACTTATATAGTTCGAATACGGATATTTCACGTCATGTTCGAATGCATATTTGAATATTGAATAAAAAGTGACAGCCCTAATGCTGAGAAGAAAAGCCAGCCTTATGGAAAAATGAATATAGTTTGTTTATCCAGGGTAGCAGCAGAGTTTTGTGTGTGTTTGATGTGCTGGATTTCATTGAAAAGTCCCAACCGGGTCATGAGTTACATGCGGAAAATAGGCGCGTAAGTGCATATTATATAAACGAACATGTAGTGAATCATAACTTATCCAGTCAGTGAGCTCGTTTACATGCACACCAATAATGCGATTATAATGGGATTTTGTCAATACTGCGATTATACTTTACCTCCTGTAAACGCAATAATTCGATAAAAATAATGCGATTAAGCTCATAATCGCAGTAAGTATAATCGCATTAAAAGAGGTGGCGTACGCCATTTATAATCGCAGTATGCGTCCATGTTAACGCTTTAATCGCATTTATACCGCACTAACGGAAGTGCGCGTGTGTTTTAGTCACGCACCTTAAGCACAAATTCGTTTTAAACTTGACATTAGGAAGTTTTACGTGAACTCTGCCAACACGACTCGCTGTCAGCAGTCTGTCTTCATTCAGAAATAGCTCAAATAACACGGCATCAGTGTATTAAACCATTTAGGGACATTATAACAATAATTATAACGATATTAGTGACCACATCATAATGATAACTTCATGCTAATTCGCTTAACGAGCGGGGCATTGCCTAATATTGGATACTTCTTGTAATAAAAACTTTTTTGCAATTGTTTACATGTCACTGAATGTATGCTGTTCTTGTTGCATTTACACAGCGGGAAACCAGCAGATGTCCTCAACTTGCTGCGTTTCGCGTAACTAAACAATGAATGTAGTAGTTTATGTAATAATATCTTACCTTTTGGCGTAGTCAGTGTGGTTGAAAAAACACGAAGTAGTGAATTTCACAGCAACTGCATCAGCACTGGATACCTGAGGTAATTTTTTTGTTATAGACCTCAGCAATGAATGAGCTTTACTGCATTTAAGTGCACGTGCACTTCAAGTTAAAATAGATTTGATTGGCTGTCAATGGTTCATCATTCATCATGTGCCAAAATCGCTATCGTTATAGTTGTTGTGTGAACTCTGCTATTATCTTTAATATAAAACGATTTTAAAAACTATATTTTTATATCGTTTTAATGTAAACGCCCTTTACAGGCACTGTCATATATCTTCATCAAGGCACCGGATAATGAAATACATCCATAACAACGTGTTTGTCATTTAACGTAAGTCAATTAAAACAGTGGAGCATATATGTGAGTTCATCATTTGTGCTCTGCATTGGGCTATGTGTGAATAATCCGAAAATAAAAACTGCATGTAAACCGGAGTGAAGAGGTTAGCTCCAGTCATGTAAACATCTTACTGCGATTAACTCGCATTATTGGAAATAATCGCATTATTGGTGTGCATGTAAATGAGCTGAGTGTTGTATAAAGTGCTGCATGATTTGTGACTCGCTCCTCCTGCCTTTCGTAACTCCTCCTCCTGAATGTTTTCGTACGTTACCGGAAAGAATCAGAAAAGCTGATCTGTCTTTTATAAATCTTATAAAACGAAAGTCTCTTCGGATATATTTAAAGCAGAGCTTGACATTAACTTTTTGAGGAACTTGTCCTTTGGACAAGTACATTTATGTTTCACTTGTCCATGCACAAAAGTCCTTGTCTGGGTAAAGATTTAAAATATAATTTATTTTTTGTGTTTTGCTAATCAGTGGCGGAGCAAGGGATTTTTCATAGGGGTGGCCAGGGAGGGGCCAGCAGTAACTCTGGGGTGGCACATAAAATCTCTATCATCCAACCTTAAAATACTTTTTTGAGAAATATAGTTGCGTTAATCACAATGATGTATAACATAAAATTGCTACAATACTTTAAAATGAATTGAGATTAACATACAATTTATAGTCATAATTCAACCTCATGTTTTTTTTAAACTATTTAATCAAATAAAACTTTTGAAATTTACTTTGAAACCAGAATTGATATGTCCCATTGCTGAAAAAAACTATAGAGACCAGAAAATCATGTGAATTTTGTAGGCCACTGAAATGTATTTTACTAAGATTCATTTGGCTGCTTCTTGCTACTCTTTCTGAAGAAGGATGCTATATCTGCTGCCTTTCTTTTCATTTTTCCCACATTTCAATAATTGTCTGACATTAAAACACTAAAGCAAAACATTAAAACATGACCATGTTTTAAAAAACTTATTAGGGTAAATGTATCTAGATTATCTGTTATATATAAAATCAATCTTAATCCCAGCATTTACGCTGTAATGTTTGTGTGGGATTCTTGAAGTGACGAACTCTGTCAGATTAAAATTGGCTGTCGCGCGGCGCACACACACACATAGGCGTGCTGAAAGAGAGATTCACGTTATAAAACAGATTCTAAAACAAGATTTTAAGCCCATTATGTGTTTTTACCGAACTGTAGAAGAGAAAAAATGCGGACTAAACCCGGCTTTTTTGACACACAGTGATGAAAACGCGGTTGAAGTGCCTGTCATTTATATTCACGCCAGAGCCTGAAGAAACATCACTCTCCACTCCTGTCTTTTTTGCCTCGTTTTAATGACTTCCAGTTGCAGCTGCCGAAAAGGCAGAAAATATGCCGTCCCGCCCCTCCGTGTTCGGCGATCAGGTTTAATGCGCGCAAAGCTTGTTTAGTAACAATAACAGTAAAGGGCTCGTTATAGTCGTGCGTAGGTCCTACGGCGTAGCTGCGACGGCGTAGGTTCCGCGTCGGTTTTCATTTATACTTTTGCGTCGTCCTTCGCGTCGACGTGCAAACCGCTGGTAGGCAGTATCCACGTGTAGCCACGGTAGCAGCGCGACCGTCAGAGAAGAAGAAGCTTGGCAAGTTAACCCACAAACGAAGAAGAAACAGCAACTTGTTGTGTATGATTTGAGAAGACCAGCAATGATGGAAGTAAATAAACAGCGACTTTTGTTGCAGTTTGAGTTAAATCACTCCTCAACTTGGCTCATCTTTGTTTTCACCGTCGCAAACGGAAGTTTTTTTTACCTGACGGGAGGGGTTCTGGTGGACCAATCACAGCGCTTGCGGTCCGCGTAGAACTGACGCGCTGTTAACATTTTTGCGAGGTGCACGTCAGGCTACGCAGAGCTAAGCCGGCGTAGAACTTACGCACGACTATAAAACACCCTTAAGTGTAAATGTGTGTGTGTGTGTGTGTGTTCAATATTCCGCTCTGTGTTTGACTTCTGCTCTGTCGTTAACGGCACATAATGTTAAGTACCATGCCATTTTATTTTGTTTGAAATTTAACTTGTCCAGTCGGGCAACTAATTTTCTCTTACACTTGTCCTACAAAAAATCCACTTGTCTCGGACAAGCGGACAAGCCTTAATGTCGAGCCCTGTTTAAAGGTTGTAATAGTACTCTATAGGTACTCCAAGTTAACATCAGATACGCAGCAACAGCGTGTGTTATGATTGCTTTAAATAATCAAAATATTCAGGCACAAGGGATTATGGGTATTCCCTACAACGTAATGATAATTTTAAGTTCATTTCACCTGAATGATTCAGTTTAATGGATTTTATACAAGTTAAATGAACTTAAGTTAAAAGGAATATGAAGCAATTTTTTGATAAAAATTTACTTGGTTATTTTAGGACTGTGTGCATTGACTATAAATCAGTTAAAGGTGCAATTTGTAAGATATTTGCAGTAAAATGCCCAAAAACCACTAGGCCAGTGTTATATATTTTGTCCAGCTGATTACTATCAATATCTGTAATGTTTTCAATAGAGCCCGACCGATATGCGTTTTTTCGGGCCGATGCCGATACAGATATTAGGGAGTAAAAAAAGACCGATAACGATATATCGGCCGATATTCTTTATGTGTATATTATAGTTCAGTATGTACTACAGTATATTATACTACAGTACTGTACATAGAAAACACTATATACTTTAACATAATATACTGTATATGAAAAAAAACAATGCAATGCAATGATCACTCACAAACAGTATGTGGTGATCACTCACAAATGTGGTGATCCAACACTTATATTGATGTGACAAAGATGTGTACTATAGGCAAGAAGTTAACAATAAACTTTATTATCCAAAATTAGTTGGATATCAGTGCACTAAACAGTAAACTTGATTTATTATAAATAACTTTAAAACACAAAGAGAACAAAATACATAAAACTTGCATCATTTGCAGTTTTGACGAGAATAACGTTATAAAGAGAAACTTATGAAGTCATTGATTAATATTAGCTTTACAGTAAGTTGTGTACTTCACAAATTAGTTAGCCACTCACCGTTACAAAGACAATGCTTGACGGAGCACATACTAATGTACACTATGTTTAATGTTGTGCACAACGTTTTTATAACACAAACCCAGGGTTCTGTGCAAACTTTAGACTTTTATAAAACTAAAGCGTCTTCGCTCCGCCTCTTTTATTTAGCAAGGGTGTAGAGTTGCGCGAGCTTATTGAATCAATTGCTCTGAAATGAGCATGTTACCTAACAACACAAGCAGCAGTAATCTCATATAGTGATATATAAGTGCACGGCTGCGCGTAGTTTAAACGTGTCATTTCTCCGTCTCGCGTCATTTCTCCCGCTTGCGTTTTAACTCGCAAGTCGACAAAGAGACGGATTAAAAACACCAAATGTAAGCGGGAATGCGTCTCTCTTGTCCATTTATAATCCAATCGACCAAAGCGCGTCTTAATACCAGGTGTAAAAATGTTGTGAAGAAGACACTGCGTGACTGCAGCCACCTGAACTGAGAGACTGACTGAAGTGAAGGGGCGGGGGATTGGATGGTGTCACTACAGTGAGTGATCTGGGTCGCCATTAGCAACCAGTATGGCGCACTCTGCTGGACAAACAAGTACTTACATCTTTCAAATGCATTTAATGTGTTCTGTAACAAACGTTCATATCGGCGCATATCTGCGGCTTATACGCCGATACAGATATATCTGCGACATGCTCATATCGGCCGATAAAATCGGCAAAACGATAAATCGGTCGGGCTCTAGTTTTCAACTACTTGTAAATCCTGAGAAAATTTCCATTCAAAACATTGTTACGGGGCAGTGCAGTCTCCTGTCAATGACGTTAATTTCCATGTGACCCGTTGTCACCGCCTTACAAGTCCTTACTGCCTTGAGTTTTCGGAGGCAGCCAGTGTCGTGGACAAATGCGGAACTATGCGTTAGCGCATCGGGCTAACGCGCTTGCTTATGAACTTATGGATAACTCTGTACCGTCTGCCGCTGGTTGTGTCAGCTCCTGTAAGCGTACGGGCCAACCAAACGACCCAAGAAGAGTTTGGAACAAAACTAGAGAGGATCAATTTGTTGTTGCATTATCTGGATGGAGAGAGCTTCACGCCAACATTTAACTAGACCGAGATTCTGATCCTGCTTATGTTTTACGCGATGGGTGAGTTGTTATGATTTGTAACCCTTCAAAAAACCTATGCTATTATATTGATCACAACATTAGTGTGTAGATTGTAATCAGCGCGTCTTCCCGCGGACGATATGCACATCAAAAGGTATTGGACAGCAATATAAATGGTCATTTTAAGACACTTCAAAATAAGATTTGTACTGTCAATACATTATGTGAAAAATCATTGTAGATTGTAAGTTGAAAACTTAATTCTGTGCTGTGTTAACCATCGAATTTTGACTAATACTGTAATATCTATGACTAACAATTTCGTTTTGAACATCACATATAAACTTACATAATGAAATAAACGATGTCATCAAACGCAACATTTATAATCCTTGATTACCTTATCTGTCAACGTGATTTCTCGTTTGCGTCTGATTAATGGCCATCAGCGGTTGAGTTAAAGACTACAAATCCCATAATTCCACGCTGCTTCAGCGCGTCAGTAAACAACATCATTGTTTTTGTTTGATCTGGCGCCATCTTGCGGCTCATAAATACAAATTGTATCTTTAATTTCCTAATAAAATGTGCTGATTATGACGATTAATTGTCTGATTTATTGCTTTGACATTTAATTCTCATAATTTTTTTTGTTTGTTCATGAAATCATTTTCACACATTGTTGTGATTATTTAAATTAAATATTTTGCAAGGTTTACTTGCCAGTAAATATTACTACACATAACACATATTTCCAAGTCATTATTTAATGAATATATCTTAAAAAAAAAAGAAAATTCTTCATAAGAAATAAACACACTAAAGTGTCTGAAAAATAACTGATCATGAGAATGCAATAAAAAAACTGACCATACCAGAACAGGCCTTAAATAGTAGTCAATCCTACTAAGGTCATACTTGTACTGGACCACATGGCTGCAGTAAATATTACTGCTTATCAAAGTTTTGCAGCATTTCTTCAAATGCAGTTTTTTTCCACTGCATTGAATGGCTTTGCAATGTATCGCGTTAAACTGTCAGTTAAGGAGCGCCACCTGATAGTGTCTCCTTTACACAGGCGCTGCAGCTCCCCCTTGTGTGTTTTAGAACGATATGCAATCATTGCGGTGAGGTCAAATAATTGTGATGAGACGATTATTTAATCATTGTGACAGCCCTAAATACTATTCCCACAGGGTTCATTTTGTACATTAATTAATTGTACATTTATTTATAATTTTACTTAGAAAAAATCTAGTTCTCAATAAATTTTATTACTATGTAGACATTATGAGGGTTAATCTAATATATTTCACTGAGCCAAAAAGTTCATTTTTTCAATGTTCTATCCAGTTTACCTAACCACCTGGGCAGTGGGCACTGATGTTTTTGGTGTTAATGTAGACTAGAAGTTGTCCTGCTCTCTCTATCTTTCATCTCTGCATTAAAATGACCCAGCACAGTTGCGGTTCTGAGTGCGATGTGTTTAGAAATTGTGAAAACTTGTATCTTAGTATAAGCACCTTTTGTACTATTGCCTCCCTATGACACATCGCTTTTATTGTTTCCTAATCTTTGTAAGTGGCTTTGGATAAAAGCGTCTGCTAAATGCCTAAATGTAGGCCTGCACGATTAATCGTTTTTAAACCAAAATCGCGATTTGAATGGATGCGATTTTCGAATCGCAACAGCTGCGATTTTTTTCGATCCAGAACTATCAAATATAACAGTCATCTAGTACGCAGTTTTTGACAGTTCGCTTCATGCGCATTTTACGTTTGATGCAGTTTAAACCAATAGAGGGTATTAACACTGAGGTGCTGACTGAACGTCAAATAACGCCATGTGGAAAACATGAGCGCGAGCAGCCGTTCAACTCCCCAACAAAGTGTACGGCCATATGATTTCCGCGATGCGGAAAACACGGACGGAATCGCAAAATCCAAGCATACAAATGGAATTAACTGCACAAAGCGGAATATCATGGAAGTTGGCAGATGCGCGGAAACATTTCCCTTTTGTGTAATGTTGGACATAAAGAAATGTACGTCCATTTCTCGTCATGCATCGCAAACAATGACAAGCGCCTCATCAGACTATAAGCAGGTTTCATTAAAGCCCGGAACACAGCACACGAAAGAGGTACATTATACTTTCTTGCACGCGCACATCTGCACCGCTTTAAAAGTATATTTACAGGCACGAGGGTTCATAAAGCGCGCACACAGCGACCAGTCAGCACACGCGTGATCACTAAACTAAGTTTTCTTTCTCATCTAAGTGAACATAAACAGCTGGATGTTTATTAGTATATTGAAACAGATCAGTTTTAAAGCTGTTTTGGGTCTTAAAGTGACAGTAATCTGGGGCTTTGTGTTAGAAATGTTCATCACCCACAAAAATTTGAATCACTCCTTACTCTTAACTGAACAAACTTCTGCAGCTCCACATTCAAAATCGTACAGTGAGGACTGTGCAGTGTTTTATTTGTATTTTTGCTAATGTTAAACAGGCATGAGAATCCCTCAGCTTTCCGCGAAATTCGCCGTTTGAAGCCAAAGAAGGTGACCCACGTGAATCGTGTAGATTCGATGGGAAAACTTTTTTTTTTCGGGGAGGGGGTATGCGTGTTTGTTTGTAGACGCGCCCTTCGCCGTCATCCAACATGTAAGCGATTTTAGACTATTTGAGCGACAAAGATGCTAAAGTTAACTGTTTTCAGTGCGCATACGTGCACATACTCCAAAGCCCACGCACTGAAACGCGTGTTTCAAAAATCACGAAAAACACATACTCTTTTTGGGCTTGACAGGAGATATACGCACAAACTATATTGTAATACCACAGTCTCTGCAAGTATTCTCATAAAAACAGTAATTTATTATAAGTGAGCAGTTGATCATATGTGTCAAGTTCAAGTTCACTTTATTTATATAGCACCTTTCTTAACAGCCACATGGCTGACCAAAGTGCTTCACAGTGCATCTAACATTTCACACACAAAAAATACACACATACACAGTTCAATACAGTCACCGCTAAAATAACAATTCTTTAAGAAAGATTAAGATATAAAAAGAATAAAAATTTATTTGTGTTTGTGTCACTTATGTTTGTGTCACTACGTTAATCAAACTACAGAAGACAAAAGGAAAATCACCTTTATAGCTTTAAAAATATCAATTATATTTAATTTATAGAATGAAAACAGTGTTATGTTAATTTAATACTGTTTCTCTACCTAATCAATACTGTTAGATCTTACTTTATTTGTAACTTTGTTCTTTTCTATTTTATATTGTAATTTCTTGATTTTATTTTCCCACATCACTTTTTTGCTGATCTGAAAATTATTCAACCCATGACTCAAAAACCATATGTAATTCATTTAAAGCTCACGTAACACATGCTGTTTCTGCATTTCTGATGTTAATCTGGAGTACCTATAGAGTAGTATGACATCCTTTATATCTCTGAAGAGTCTTTAGTTTAATCAGATTTATAAAAGAAAGATTAGCTTTACTGAATCTTTCCGATAACGTACGAAAAAATGAAGAAGGAGGAGTTATATCGCGGGAGGAGCGAGTACGAGTCATGCAACACTATACAACACTGTTTTAACTTATGATTCACTACATGTTCATGTCATTTATATAATATGCACGCGACTATTTCCAACATAAGACAGAAGTCTTACTTACCGTGTGCAACTCGTCATGACCCGGTTAGGAAAATCCACAGCATCAAACACACACGCAAAACTCCGCTGCTACCCCGGATAATAAACTATATCAATTGTTTCCATAAGGCTGGATGTCTTCTCCTTACATCCAAAAACACACTTCTTTTTTCGTGCCATTGTTGACTTTTGAAATTAAACAAAGCTGAGTGGCGTGATAAGCTGTTAGCAGCTCTAGCGTCTCCCGCTGATTGACGGCTGGGCGGGGTTTTCCGGGGGAAGTTTTCCGGTGGAAGCCCATATAAAGAAGTGATACATATCGAAAACCCCTGAAACGTCAGTTAGAACCGTAATCGAAAAAAACTTGCCGAAACTTGTAGGAACCCTGGCGAAGTGCATTCGGCACAGAAATACTCTGTAACACGTCCAACTGCTGTTTTGGCACTTTGCCTACGTTTAGCATGAGGAAACAACTCTATAACTGTGTTAATAAGTCAGAATGCTTGAAATACCATTAAACCCCCCCTTTAACCAGTACTATATTGTACAATTAATTCATTTTAAATTAGATGTAGGCCTTCAGGTCCAGCCTATTCCAAGGCCAACTTAAAATTGTATGGCCTTACGACTGATGGTCAGATTATGGCAAAATAAAATTATTGCAGATGTAAAATAGTATTGGAATGCTACTTGTTACAGCTTTCCACATTTATCAATCCATCCAAACATGGTTTCTGTTACTAGTCAAATGTTTACATTTTAAATTTGAAATCCAAATTGTCCATCAGAATGAAATAATTGAAATAATGGTCATAATGTATTTTTTGCGTATGTAATGGTGTGCATTTTGTTTCTGCGCACGTGGAGGGCTGTTGAGTTCCTTCCTTCTTTTTTGTCCCGGGCCAATCACATGCCTGAAGAATAAATAAGTTAAGTCACAACATGTTCCCTAATGAGGCCTAATATTTAGGGGAGACCGGGGTTGGTTGTCACAATTTTTACTCATGCATGAATTGCTCATTTTCAAAAAATCTTTCAGCAGTAATTCCTATATGAAATGAAAGCTTGGTGTCTTGGCTTTAAATGTGTATACTTTTTACTTTTATAATATATTGTATCAGGAAGTAATTAACCATCATAGACACTCTGACACAATGTGACAACCAACCCCATCACGGGGTTGGTTGTCACGGGGTATGGGGTTGGTTGTCCCTATAGTGATTCAATAGGATTTCAGTGATAAATTGGGATCTGAAAAAATAATGTGTAACTTTTTAGTTTTTTAAGCTAGAAACTGCAAATAAGTATATATGAATATGAATCCACCCCTATGATAGTTGTTATTAATGCCCCTTATGTTTAAACAATGGGATTAAAGTGGGTTACTGGAATTGTCTACTGTGTTGAGAAATATAATGAAATAATTTTTAGTGTTAAAACCTCTTTATTTAATGCTTTATTTATTTATTTTAACAGCAAACAAAAACAAACAAACAGACCAACAGTCTTAAAAGGTCTACATTTCCAATACTTACATGTGACAACCAACCCCGCAAGCTATGTGACAACCATCCCCAACTGACTTCTTGACAAACATGCTAAGCTAGCTGCCACACGGCTTTAACTTGATAGCTAAAATATGACTCAAAATAAAGCTAATACTTTTGGCTTTTTAATGAGTGTTTTGTTTTTGAATGATTAATATCCTGCAAGATCTCAACACAAAAACAACACCAACATGAAAAGTTACTCTGACCCATAAAAATAAAAAATTGTCTCCTAACCTCAATGTTTTATGTCTGCTCAGCAAAATTTCAAGTGCAAATGAGTAAGTTATTAAAGGGTAACAAATTGATATCAAAATTGTACCACAGCACCATGTAGTGTGTCTGTAATAAGCAATGTGACAACCAACCCGTGAGACAACCAGCCCCGGTCTCCCCTATTCTGGGGGGGTCCTCCCACCTCGCAGCCACATCGCCCCTCGAGCACCCTTCTCACCTTTTTCACCCCTGACCCGTTTTCATGCCTGGTTAAATCATAGATTCTAATAACTAATATATATATATATATAGATCTATTACAGATGCCTGAAAAGTAAAACAAGATGAGTATAGTCTTATGATTAAATGTGTTCAACATCATGCGTAGCTGTTTAGATCCATCAGTTTATTTACTGAGAGCATGGTGAAATAAAAAGATTGACATGTTGTGCAAATGAGTGGTTAAAACCCGTTTGTGCATTAAATTTTTTTGGTCCCATCTATGGATAATCCGGTCCTGACACACACCTGCTGCAAGACTGATGTCGATGCACGTGCTGCTCATTCAGACGTGTAGTGATTCAGCAACAAGATTTAAGGATTGAGTCTACAGGACTGGACTCAAACCGGTTCACACTGCTAAAGATCAGGAGTGTATTTAGTTCATTGTTCTACATCAGAAGCAGATCCAGAATGGCAAGAGCACACATCTTAGCTTTTGATTCTGTTGTTTGTGCGTCTCAGCTGTCAGTCACAGTAATAGCCAATTGGAGCTGACCTGTCAATTCCAGATGTTGCATATGTATTAAACTATTGATACTAAAGTCAATCTGCCTTTATTCGCTTTATCCACAGTTGTGAAGCTTTGGCGCAACACACAATTGTAAAATGGGTGAAATAAATGTAAATTTAATAAAGTCTATTAAAATCACCAGAAAGACAAGTATTTTTTATCCATGCATATTTAACAACATAAACAAAATTTGCATCTTTGCAGATAAAGAGTTTCCTGGGCATTAAAAATCAAATATAGATTTTGATAAAGATATAGTGTAAGTGTGTGTTTTAGGAACTGCAGTTAAGAGTCTTTGATCATGATGTACAAGAGTTTAATCCAATTTTTCACAAGCCATTCTGGCAGGTTTGCTGTACACGGCGGATGTTGATCGTTCAGAGCGTTACAGAGCTGAGTTTCTGTGTCCCTAAGCTTGCTATATTTTTATTGATGAAAAAAATGAATATTATTTAGGCTGAAAGTTCATAAACTTTTTGCTACTTTTTCCGCCAAAGTTCAAATTTTTCAACTTGTGCGTTTCCCGCGGCAATGCTCAATTTGGGTCTTTCACGCGAATTAGACACCGTGCCGCGCCGTGCTAAATGCCTCATTCGCGCCCTGAGAACTCCAGACTCACGTCTTTACATTGACTTAACATTAAAATCACTCGTGCTTGACGCCTCTACCGCGGCTGGCCTGAACGCAGCATTATAGTTTTACTGTTTCTTTATAAGGCTCTTCATTTATGTATTCTATATTTTTCTTATTTGATCTCTAGTGCTACAAAACTCATCTTAGAATATATATACATTTTATATAACGATTGATGATTGGCCCCTCTGATCAGGGACTGGATCTGTGAATATTTTTGAGCTCTTTTCAATAATGTGAATAAAAGTTGCAAACGCATTTGGTTGGAATCTTGCTTTAAAAGCTGGTAAATATACAGTTTTGCTAATAAATTTATTTTGAAAAATGATGGTTTTGAACAACATGAGAGAATTTTTTTTTCTGGGTGAAATATCCCAACTTTTTATAGTGCAATGGCTAAAAGTTTCGGTAATGTATTATTCTGGTTGTTTCACTGTATTTTTTGATCATATGTTACTTGAATGTGAATTTACACAGAAAAACAATACAGGCATGGTTATCACTAGTGCAGTGTCAAAACAACGTGTAACTTATGGACTCAACGTTTTTTTATGTTGCAGCCTGAAACTATACTTCATTAAATTAGGGATATGCATGCATGTAATTTTTTCATTTCGATTAATCCATAGGTCTAGGTAATTTTCACATTTTTATTAAAAGTACTCAATTAAAAATGAATGAGAGAAAAATGAACCCATACTAGAGTATTAATGAATTAAACGTATTTAACAGAAACCGCTAACAGGTATAGCTGCGTGATAAAGTGAAACTAAAGGGTTATTGAACACAAACTGAAGTGCTTCCTACATGACGCACTCTACATAATATTAAGCCTTAATACAACATAATTGTATTATACAATGTGCATATATCTGCAGAAAATGCAAGACTTACATAGGGCTGTCACAATGATTAAATAATCGTCTCATTGTGATTATTTGACCTCATTGCGATGATTTCAGATCACCGCAATGATTGCACACAATGATTGTTAAAAAACACAAGAGGGAGCTGTGGCACCTGTACAAACGAGACATTATCAGATGGTGCTCCTTAACTGACAACTAAGTGTAACGAGAACATTGCAATGCCATAGCCATTCAATACAGTGGAAAAAACAGCAAGTAAAGAAATGCTGCAAAACTTTGATAATTAGTATGAACTGCCAGGTAAAACATACATTTCTAAAACAGTAATTCCAAATTTAGGCAAGTGAAGGATACTATTCTTAAGGATCTGTAAGGAATTTCTTTTTTGTAGCCAGTACAGACATGTGGTCCAGTACTAAAATGACCTTAGTAAGGTTGGCTACTATCTAAGGCCTTTTTTAGTATAGTCAGTTTATTTTGATTGTATTTTTATTTTCAGAAATCTTTCAGACACTTCATTGTGGTTATTTCTTAGGAAGATTTTTCAGGTTTTGAAAAAAAATTGTGTGAAAAATTATTTCATGAACGAATAAAATAATATATGAGAATTAAATGTCAAAGCAATAAAACAGACCATTATTCATCATAGTTGTCAACGTCCTAAAACAGGCAATTAATCTTTATAATCGGCATAATTTATTAGGCAATTAACCGTCAGCCAAATTTCATAATTGGGACAGCCCTAGACTTACACAAAGTTATTTACTGGACAGAAAGTTTAACTCCCGTTGTGGATGTGCACGCTTTTAAACACGTCCAGTCAAAGCACAAGCTTGTGTCGTCCTCTCACCTCTTCTAAGTCAAGATGTAATGCTCAATATGACTCTTTGGCATCTTTTGACATTTGATGTTTAAATATAAGATGATAACCCATTGAACTTTGACGGTGCTGCACATTTTGCACACGATGTCAAACACGCACCCAGTCTTTACTACCACAGGCACTTGTAATGCTTACCAGACCTCCAAATGATTCAGATTTAGATTTCATTTGTCACATACATACAATGCAGTAAAATGTTACAGACGGCTCCATGCCAAGTAAAACACACACACACACACACGCACGCACACGCACACATACATACACATTTGCACATACATACTGACACTAAAACAGAAACAACCCAAACAAAAAAGCAACAGACAAGAAACAGTACATTTCAGGATGCCTGTGGGTTGTTGCAGACATACACATATACATACCCCCCCACACATATATACACACACACACACACACACACACGCACACGCACACATACATACACATTTGCACATACATACATGACATACTTAAAGTGCCTAAACAGTGCCATTTAGATACGAGACAGCTTCGGGAAAGAAATTCTTCCAGAGTGTCTTAGTCCTTGCCGCCAGTGTACAGTATCTGTTTCTTAAGCGAAGCAGAGAGAACAAACCATAGTCCGGGTGGCTGGGATCTTTCAATATTTTGGTGGTCTTGTCCGTTACGTCGCTTGGAATAGATGTCCCCTAGGTTAGGGAGTTACTCCTCTATGGTACGTTCGTAGGCCGCCATAACCACAAAAAATAAATATCATCGAGTACTTGAGCAATCAGGTACTCGTGCCCATTCCTGGTTTAAATTAAAATGTTTTTCTCATTAATACCCAGTAGGGGTGGGCGGAATGACCAAAAATCTATTTAACGGAATGAGTCATTTTATTTCACGGAACGGAATATTTCACGGTATACGTGTTTTTCAGTTTATATTGTTTTTTTGATGATAAAAATGTACAGAAACACACCACTCACTATTGCTTTTAACTAAATGCTCACCACAGTTTTAAAATATGAGCAATTTAAAGTTAATAATAAAGTGAAAATGCCCAAAAGATAATAACAGATAAGTCTTGATTAGACAGATTCTTGTTTTTAATCGAGTTATTAATTTTATAGACTATTGAAGCTATAGTATGGCTTCATTGTATTTTTATTTATGCATACATTACATTAAACATATGCAATATGTAAAATGAACAGGTATAAATATATGCAAAAACCTACAGACAGGATAAATACCTGTATATGAGAGAAGAAGCTCTAGATATTATAAATGTGACAGGTGCTATGATGTGATGATCATAAAGTTTGTTTTTTGATCTTGACGCCCTTTACTTTCTATTAAACTTTAACATTTGCATCTCTTTCTCGTCTTAACGATCAAATATGTTTGTATAAGCAAATGGCGCGTCAAACTACATTGCTCCAGCAGCGCACGTGTCACTGATATAAATGCGAGTTTTGTCTAAAGGAATAGTCTACCCATTTTCAATATTAAAATATGTTATTACCTTAACAAAGAATTGTTGATACATCCCTCTATCATCTGTGTGCGTGCACGTAAGCGCTGGAGTGCGCTGCGACACTTCGATAGCATTTAGCTTAGCCCCATTCATTCAATGGTACCATTTAGAGATAAAGTTAGAAGTGACCAAACACATCAACGTTTTTCCTATTTAAGACGAGTAGTTATACGAGCAAGTTTGGTGGTACAAAATAAAACGTAGCCCTTTTCTAAGCGGATTTAAAAGAGGAACTATATTGTATGGCGTAATAGCACTTATGGGAGTACTTCGACTCGGCGCATTAACACCCTCCCTCTCCCATTATGAGAGTGAGAAGGGGAGCGGACTTTTCAGGCGAGTCGAAGTACTCTCAAAAGTGCTATTACGCCATAAAATATAGTTCCTCTTTTAAATCCGCTTAGAAAAGGGCTACGTTTTATTTTGTACCACCAAACTTGCTCGTATAACTACTCGTCTTAAATAGGAAAAACGTTGATGTGTTTGGTCACTTCTAACTTTATCTCTCGTGAGTCGTGAGACTCGAACCGGCAACTCTCGGGTTACATGCCTGACTCATCGACATCAAATCTGTGTACGCATACATACTTGTCTGTTCTGTTCTTTGCCATAAACACCACATAAACTGATCACTTTTTGTAAATTGTTCATTTAACAGTTGATTAGAACACGTGATGTAATTAATATTCATGAGTAAGGGGGTGTGTTCACCAAAGCATTTAAACACAGCTGAAAACACAGACTGCGGGTTCTTTGCCAGCGTTTTTTCACACTTTGGTTGCTATGATACTTCTGCTTTGTTTATCAGTCTTTAAATAAGGGGCTGGTTGTTGGTTGTAATTTGTCCCTCCCCTCCTCTACTGTGAATAGACGGCCAAGTGAAAGGTGACATTGACAAGCTGAGCGTTTCACCTGAAGTTGAATATTTTTCAACTCTGGGCGCTCAACGCTAAGTGTGGAATAAACCTGCCAGCTGCTGGCGTTTTTAAAAAGCGCAGCACTTCGAAAACATATGCCGGCTGCGGGCATAAACGCTTTGGTGTACACGCCCCCTAATCGTTATGTATCACAGGTCACTTGTATCACATTAATAATAATGTGTCTGTTTAAAATTTATAAGACACCGACTGAATTTATGTTCTTTCTTGTATAGGAACCATGAATTTGCAAGTTTTTCATCTAAAAAGCTTGAAGTGTGAACTTATCCGTGATGAGCAGTACATCTGAAGACCGGTTGCAAGAACATGTATTGTCATCAGTAAAAGACGTGTCAGGTGATCTGGACAGCCCTCTGCAGTGCTGAGCCCGCGGGTCCCTGTGCCTGCTGGAGCAGCAACTGTTTCCATGAGTTTAGTCCTTTGAGGTCCCTTTATGCGGAGCTCAGAACTACTATATGATTTCTTCTCATGGCTTTGATTGGTCAGACACTAGCAGCGGTTTCCCTGTCTGCATTTAGTGGCAAAGTAATGAGGCCTTTTCGTGGCTGGTCTGTACTGTGAGTTTGACTCACCTGTGGTCCAGGACGTTGTGCTCTGTCTTCACTCTTCTGAACATCAGAATGAGACATTGTGTCAAGACGGAGAAGAGCGTGTGATCTCTGGCAAGAGTTAAGCACTGGTCCATAAACATGAATGGAGGAAAAGACAGAGATGGAGGAGATTGCAGAGGGCAACTCACCCAGGTGCCCATTGGCTGGCAGCGAAAGTTGGAGACTTCGGGTGTCATTTATATCAGGTACCTATGCTCACGCATTGCACTTTTTTCCTTAATCTTAAAGCATTAATCCACGTTCATTAAAATTTCCTGATAATTTACTAACTCAGAAATTAGTTTGGTTTAGGAATGCATTCCAGGATTTTTCTCCATATGGTGGACTTTAATTAAACCATAACGGTTCGAAGGTCCTAGTTGAATTTTTTTAAACTTTAATCTTGCTCTAGCCTTAGGATGCGTGTCTGCGACCTTACGGGTCACACATGGTCACACATAGTTTTCTTATAAAAATCCTTGTAACAGTAATCCTTGAATACAATCTTAATTTAAAGTGCAACATTTATTTTTGCAACAACTCACACTTTCTTTTTGTGAATTTAGACATTTTGACACAAGTTAATTTTTCTTTCCAGCATTTATTTTGTTTATTTATTGAAAAATCTCCCCATCTCAGTTGCCATAATGGCAAAACCAAAAAAAGTCATATTTTTCTCTGGACATCCGGCAGTAAACCAACATTTTTTGATTCTTCGAGTTTAACTTTATAGTTTCATTTGACAGATGTGCTGTAGTTAAATGGTGATGTTGGAATGACTGTTTTTGATGTGTATTTGTGTATTGTGCAGTCCAAGCGGATCTGTGCTGGCCTGCCTTGATCAGGTGAAGTCTTACCTGCTGACTGATGGCACCTGCAAATGTGGGCTGGAATGCCCACTTATTCTCCCCAAGGTTAGTACTGAGGTTTTGGCTAATTTAAATTTCATGTAACACACAGAAACAATGTGTTTTGTCACCATTCCAAACACTAAACCTGTAGGATTTTTTGACAACACAATTCAAAAGCACATTGATTGAAATTTGTAATCAGATTAGCAAAGTGTACCAGACTTTATGCAAGTACTTACCTTCAGCTCACTGACACTAGACAGGTGTATGCTGGATAAGGAAATTTATGTGAGATGTTTTTAAATGTTTTTTTAGGTTTTTAATTTTGATCCCGGTGCTGTGGTAAAGCTGAGGACTGCAGAGGATGTAAAGGCTGATGAGGATGTTACGAAGCTGTGCATTCACAAGAGGAAGCTTATTGCTGTGGCGACGCTACACAAGAGCATGGAGCTGCCGCCTCCTTCCCTAACGCTCACCAGTCCTGGTGGAGGCACAAGTATGCCATTTTATCTGCAAACAGAAAGTTAAAAACGGGCTGTTTTTGTAAAGTTTGCATAATCATTTATTAGGAAGTAATTACTTTTTACTACGAAAGCAGTACTTGTCTTCTAGTACCCCGACATTAAGTGATGTGAAATGTATTGTTGTTTTTCATAAGATTAACATCACTGCAAATACTTTGTTGTACATTTCCATTTAATTCATCATTGGCATTTATGCCAAAATCTCAAGAACCTGTTTCATGTCTATCACAAACCTGTCAAAGGGATTCCTTTTGTAAAATCTTGTATTAGAGCATGAATCCCAATAAATTATTATTAACAGTGATTCTTTCTTCTTGTAGGCGTGACTTCCATGAATCCTACTGCACAGCCTCGAGCAATAAGAAGTAAAGCCCACGAGGGCCAGCCAGATTGTAAGAACCCATTTAAGGTGATGATGGCAGCAGGACAGAGACACTTCTCAACAGAGTTGTGTGGCCCGCAGCAGCAGGACGTTTACCCTGGATACTCCAGGCAGAGGCTGAGCAGCAGTGAACAAGGACCGAAGTCTCCATTCCGCAGTGGACACGGAGGCATGTTGAGTCCTCCTTCGCAACCTTTTGGGGATGGTTCATTGTCCCCAAGAACAGACGCTATTGGCAGTCCGGATGGGTTTGTGCGTAACAACCCTTGTAGCTTCCAAGGGACTGGTAGTCCCAGCGCTACACACGGCAACAGCCGCATCCCTTTGTCTTCTCCTGGCGTCATGATGCATGGCTCACCTGCCGTGCAGTCGCCTTGCGTCATTGCCGGAAGGACTAATTTGCCTCTGTCGCCACCAGTCCCCAACAAGAGCCCCGTCATGAAAAAGCCCCTGTGCAACTACCCTCCCATCATGGACTCGAGCAGAACTGTATTTCACCACAAGGCTCCGTCTGCTTCTGCCACTTCGCTGCCCCCTCCCTGTGCCCTGCAAAATAAACAGGTCAGCTCTGAGAAGGACCCTCTTGGCATTCTGGATCCCATCCCCAGTAAACCCAACCCACCCTCTTTCCAGTCCAGCTCCCACTCTCAGGTACCAATGATGAATGTAAACATCCCTCCCGCCATTGTCCCTTTGCCGAGCAACCTTCCTTTACCCACGGTCAAGCCGGGGCCAGTTGGACATGGTGGTCACATGCAGAGGACTCAGCATCTAACAGCCACCTCCATCTCCCCCTCACCTGTCACTTCCCCCGTCCACATGTCTGGGCCCGCTTTGAGTCGCATGGAAGCGTCTCCACAGCGATCTCGCTCTTCGTCCACCTCCTCTGAGCAGGGAAGTTTTGCCGTTCCCCCATGCGGTAGCATGAAGGTACCGCCACGTTCACCCAGGTCCTCCATAAGCTCTCCTAGACCCGCCTTGCCTTCCAGCCCGTCCGGCAAACCAGATAGTCTTCACCAGTACAAAGACATGCCCAACCAGCTGCTGGCAGGTATGAGTAGCAACATCAGCAGCAGTCAACACAACCCCATGTTTTCCACTCTTTCCTGCAACAATACCCCGCAGAAGGAGCACCCAGGCCTTTTGTGCATGCCACTGAACCAGATCCTCAACCAACACAACGCTGCCTCTTTTCCTGCCAGCAGTCTCCTGTCGGCTGCCGCCAAAGCACAGCTAGCAAATCAAAACAAAGTAGGGGGAAGTAGCGGTGGATGCACAGTAGGTGCGGTGAGCGCCGGGAGCAGTGTGGGAACATCGGCTGGGCTCACCTGCCCTCTTAGTGGGGCTGATGGCAACAGAGCTGTTGAAGGACACAATGCTTTAAATCCCATGTTACCGCCCAACTCTGCCATGATGATGCCGAATAGCGAGATGCAGAGTGGCCGCGCAGCTCTGCGGGACAAGCTTATGGCACAGCAGAGGGACTCGCTTCGTAAGCGCAAGGCTCCCCCGAACACCGGCAACCACGAAAACAACTTTTTCAACGTGCTGAAGCCAGACATGGCTGGCATGAGGACGCCCTGCCCTCCTGCTGAGCAAATGAGAAAAACACCACGACTGCCCCCAAACACATCAATGGCTCAGTTATTACAATCTCTGAGCAACCACAGTTCCCACATGACCAGAGGCAGAAACCAAGGCCCCATAAGCTCCAATCGGACGCATTTCGGTGAGGGTGTCGTGCATTCTGGCGCAGCCTCTCAGAACATGCAGGTACAGCAGCGAATACGTGGCCAGACGGAAGCAATGCTCTGCCCTGGTGCAGAGTCTGTTCACAGCCAGTTTTCAGGCATGATGAACCAGATGCAGGCTGCAGCAATGGGAAACTGTGGGCCTGTCAACCAAACACTTCTCGGAAACCATGTGATGGGACATGTAAGCTCTCACTTTCAGCAGCATAGCCAGCCAAACATCAACTGCATACTGCCTAGCAGCAATGACTCCTGCTGCTCGCAGCCTATTAATGACACAGGTAAGAAGAACACTGAGTAATTTTTATACTTTTACAACACGTGTGTTCCCTGGGTTCAAACTCATGATCTTTTGCAATGTTCTACCTCAAAGCTATACACGTTCACAGTTCTTTTGTTGTTTTGCACTTGGTGCAATTGCTGTCTCGTTGAAACGTTAGTATGATATGAGCTTTACAGTTCAGCTCTGTTTGTGGTCTTTCAGCTTTGGTGTAAACATTTGTACTCATTAGGGCACGCTTAAAAATGCTTCTTTGCTTTGTACTTGTTCAGTCGGTCTGTGTGAATCATACCTTGGAAACCACTACCAATCATCTCCATGCTGTCTCCATGGCAACCTCCCCAGCAGCCGCTGGTAACAGTAGATCATACACGCTGTCCGGACAGGGCAAGTCATCATTCTGTGACACCACACACAGTCTTCATTATACAACAACGCAGTTATTTAGGGCATGCAGTGACTGTATTTGCAGGTGGAGTTCAATGTCATAAGCTTGAATAAATCTGCAACCTTTTAAACAATAAACACTAACAGTGAAGCGGTACACAAAATTCACTGTTTGGTACATACTTCAGTTTTTTAAGTACCAGTTCGGTTAAGTTTTGGTACAGTTAGGGGGAAGAAATGCAAAACAAAATTACTTATCATTCATTATTAATCATACTTCAACAGTTCACAACTATTAAAAACTGTTGACATATTTTCAACAGATTTTTAAATAAAGCGTATGCTTGGTTTAAATACAATAAATAAAAACAAAATAGAATAAAACATTAGGGAGAAAATGTAATTGACATGAGAACCTTGCACAGCTTGTCCCACCTCTGAGGTTTCCTGATTGGTCCGTCTTCGCGTGACATTGATGAGCTGCACTGCCTGCAGTGATTTTTTTTAACTTGACACAGTGTCTTAAAACTTGGTGCAAATCCATCTAGTGCATGTTTACATAGAAAAGCAATGGAAATGTAGCACAGTGGAATAAAATAAGTGTTCACCTTTAGCGGCTTTGCTAAACAAACTTGTGGTCCGCCACTAAATATGTCCGTGTGGGAACTTGGATTGGAAGTATGTTACACGTGTAAAACAAGCCTACAGTTAACTACTGGTAAAGACTGCTTTGGGTACAGGTGTGTGTACCTAACCGAAAGTCCTGTACTAAGGGCTGTCATGATTATAGAAATTTGGCTGATGATTAATTGTCTAAAGGCAAGAAGAGGCAAGTTTATTTGTATAGCACATTTTATACACAGAGGTCATTCAAAGTGCTTTACATAGAAATGAGAAAACAATATATAAAAGAGAAAAAATAAAATGTAAATATAGCTGCAAGCAGCGATTACCAGGGTTCAAGCGATTTGGGAACTTAAGACCTTTAAGGGCATACATGTGTATATTTGCTGCATTGTACAAAATAAATGATGAAAAATAAGCTACCAGACTAGTGCTGCACAATTAATCGCATCGCAATCGCGATGTCAGCCTGTGCGATTATATGACAGCAAAATGTTGCAATTATATTAAATAAATAAATGTGTGGACTTGTTAACACAAACTTTCTGATAACAGTTTGATGATTTTCCTTGCTGTTTACAAAAAGAAAGAAAAACGAACAAAAAAGGCAGTGCACGTGTGGCATTGCACGTGTGTGGTGTGTGTCGTCACTTATACCAGAGCGAAGATGGATGCAGAGGAAGTTGACAGTGATCTGGTAGCTAAAAAAAAACCTCTATGTCTGTTGTATGGCGGTATTTTGGATTTAGGATTACTGACACTGAGCAGTTGCTACATCACATGGCAATACGAAAACATTTCTAGTTTTACAAATACACATTTTAGCTAAACTGTGTGTGGATTTTCCTTAAAACCCATCAAGTTGACTCATGATACCATCTAGTATAATCGCAATCGCACATCGCAATATTAACATCAATAACCGCAATAGGAAAAATTACCCAAATCGTGCAGCCCTATACCAGACACACGTGTTCAAAGTTATCAGGAAAAAAGTTGCTATCATTCAGTGAAATGTCTCCCTCTCTTCTCGCGGAACATTGACAAACAGAACACTGAAGAAAATGTTTGTGGTCCTTGCAGTGGCGAAACTCGGGTCACAAAATGTTAAAATACTGTTAATGAGTCAAAAGAGCCGAACCCCATGTCTCTATGATGTTCTGATACAGAGATACAGCTCTTGCTAAATGATTGCTAGGGTATTCTCATTGGTTGCTAGGAAGTGAATTGCAATCCACCAATGATTATACTCAAAGCCATGAAAGGCATAATACATGATGACTCATGATTTTTGATGTAAGGTTGCAGTATTTTTAAGTGAAAATAACAAATAACCACTAGGTGGCGCTATGACAAACTCGTGCATGCAACCTCAGGTCATGACTGTGTTACTTGTAGCTAGTATCACGGCTATTCACTTTAGTATAGTGAAGAAACAGTTGTATGACCATTGGGCTCACTCAGTGTCAAAGATTTCGTTTAATTATGAGGCCAACTAGTGGTGCAGGCATACATTTTTTTTTGTTAGCCTCAGACTCTGCTCAGACATCAGCGTATCAAATTTGGTGAAAATATGTAATTTTGTTGCAGAATTATAAGCATTTATATATAAAAAACACAAAAAATGAATGTAATTTTTTGTTTTTTGCAATTTTCTGCCATTTCTGATGGAAATTTTAGCATAACGCAAATAGAG
Organism: Misgurnus anguillicaudatus; assembly: GCF_027580225.2. Classification (NCBI taxonomy): domain Eukaryota; kingdom Metazoa; phylum Chordata; class Actinopteri; order Cypriniformes; family Cobitidae; genus Misgurnus; species Misgurnus anguillicaudatus. The sequence continues at coordinate 26,492,136 of NC_073344.2, read as the reverse complement.
TTTTTTGTTCAGAAGGTAAAGTGAATTTCTTCCTATAGTTGTTTCGAGTCGATCGGAATAACCCTCGCGGAGTTCTATTTTGCTGCGCAGGGCTAACCGTTAGGCGAAAACTGGCATGTTTGGTATCGTTGGACTCGGCAACAATTCAAAACTCTAAGGAAAAAGTCCCATGAAAATACGTCAAACTCAGCCAAGGAACATTTTAGCACTGGAATGATTCCGATTGAGCGAAAAACCTAGGACTAGTTCATTTTTATTTTTTTCGACAAAATCGAAAATAGCAAAAAAATTAATGACGGTAATGAAATCGGAGATATATATTTTGTTCGTCTTGACGCAAGTAATCCAGGGATATAAGACACTTGACATTTGGACAAGAATTGTGGAAATTATGAGCATCAACGCGTTTACCATCGCTGTAGCGCCCCCCATAGGCCGATTGGGGTCATACTCTGTCAAGTTCGCGCACGAATGAGACCTATCATTTGGCCAAGTCTCTAGGCTTTACGGTTTGGTCTGCACGATCCGTTTTACGGCAGAAGAAAAATAATAAAAATAAAAATCAGTACAAATACAATAGGGTTTCAGCCCTACAGGCTTGAACCCCTAAAAAATAAGAGATACACGATAAAATCACAATAAAAACAAAGATACATGAGAATTTAAAATAACAATTAAAGAAAATATGTTAAAAAGAATAAAACGGGAGTAAAACAGGCAGGAGTTAAAAGTGCAGTCAGTTTAAAGCAGCACAGAGCTCAATAAGTAAATGCAGAGTTAAACAGATGTGTTTTTAATCTAGATTTAAAAGTGTTTACTGTTGAAGCACATCTGATCTCTTCTGGAAGCTGATTCCAGCTACAGGTGGCATAAAAGCTAAATTCTGACGCACCTTGTTTTGAGTGAACCCTTGGTATTTCTAACTGACCGGATCCTAATGATCTGAGTAATCTGTTAGGTTTAAATTCAGTTAGCCATACCTGTCATGTATTTGGGTCCTAAGCCATGAAGTGATTTATAAACGAGTAACAATTAGGGCTGTCACTTTTCGTTTGAAAATCGATTGCACAATTGATTGTAACAACCAAAAAAAGTTTCGAAAATGAAAATAGGTAATCGATTTTAACCAAATATGTACACTATTAATTGTAAAAGAATTAAACAATTAAAAATATAGATGTAACAAAACTCACAAACAAGCAGAAAAAGAAAATAAAGAATTCCAAAAGTGCAGTAGGCATTGCAAAAGCTAGACAGAAAATACCCAGCAATTTTTCGCACCTATAGTTTCAAGCTTTCAATCGCTGCATCTACTGTTTTGCAAAGAAATTGGAGGACAACGTCAATAAACCTGTGCAACACGAGAGAGCGCCGAAATTGCGACCTTACAGGAGATGATGAGTTATGACAAGGAGTCACCATTGCCAGCTGATAGCGACCCGCTTTTGTGGTGGAAGATTGGCAGTACGAAATACCCCCACCTTGCGCAGCTGGCAAGAAGTACCGGAGTTTCCCTGGGACATCAGTGCGGTCGGAGCGCGTCTTCTCAACAGATGGACATATAGTGATTAAAAAACCTGTACGCATATTTTTTTCGAGAATGTTCCACTGCTGTTGCTGTTTGTTATTCTGCACGAAACTTAATGACAATAATTCCATTGTGTTTCCAACGCTCTCTTTACATTTCTCCACTATTTGGCGTTGAAAATGGAAACGGCTTTTTAGACATGGAAAATCGATTTTACTTATAGACGGTTTCATCGGACGCAGTTGATACACGTCTGGATCCGAACTTTACTTCCGGTTTCGTTTTTTTTAATGGTCTGACTAGTTGCTAAACTGATCTCTTGAACAAATGCGTCTTCGAAAATAACAAATGTTTTGGTTTCCTAGGTAATCTGTGTGTTGTTTTTTTGCTTTTTATATAAATAAACTACGTTTAAAGTACTTTTTTGTTATTTATTATTAGCGGAGTTTACTGGAAGTTACGTACAGCGGCTTGTTTATGTTGTTACTGCTGAAACAGTCTATATATTAAAAATCGAAAATGATTTTTTCACAAAAGTGACAGCCCTAGTAACAACACTTTAAAATCTATTCTAAATGTAACAGGAAGCCAGTGTAAGGACCTGAGGACTGGAGTAATGTGCTTAGATTTTTTTGTTCTGGTCAGAATTTTGGCAGCAGTGTTTTGTATTAGCTGCAGCTGTCTAATTGTCTTTTTGGGGATCCCAGTAAGAAGTCCATTGCAGTAATCCACCCTGCTGGTGATGAAAGCATAAACAAGTTTCTCTAAGTCCTGTCTTGAGACAAAACAACTAATTCTGGCAATATTTCTGAGATGGTAGTAAGCTGATTTGCTTATCGCTTTCACGGGATTACTGAAATTAAGGTTAGACTCTAAAATAACACAAAGATTTCTGACTTTATTTTGTGTCTTTAGACCCCTAGAGTCAAGGTATGTGTTAACCTTGAGAGTTTCATCTTTATTTCCAAATACAATGACTTCAGTTTTGTCTTTGTTTAACTGGAGGAAGTTTTGACGCATCCAACAGTTAATTTCATCAATGCATTTACATAGAGAGTCAATGCAGGGTTTATACAGAAATCCTTAAGTTAAATTTACTACTTTTTACTACCTTTTTTACTACCTTCAGAATATTTTTTAAAACCATCACGACACTGAATGGCAAGTGTTAATCAGCGACCTTTCTATTATTTACACAGATTTTGACATATATAACATACAAAAAAGAATTAAAGTGAAAAAAATTCTTCTGACTGAAATATTTTTCAGGCCAAGTCATATTCCTTTACCTAACACTTTATGTAGGCGAGACCAATAGCATTTTAAGGGGAGATTTTTTTGCCATAAATTCCATATTGAAGTCTCATGTGGCATATAGCTAGCTGTAGTTTGCAGGGCATTTCAGATTAAGGCGAAACAGCTAAATAACTCACTATACTGTATAAAAAGAAAACATGAATATCACCACCTTTAATGAATCTTTTATTAATTATTTATTAATTGTAAATGTATTTATTTTAGCATTTACTAATAATTTAAATAAAAAGTTGAAACTGTTAACATTAGTGAATACACCGTGAACCACCGCCAATTACTGTAATGACATAAACAAGAATTAATTAATGATTATATACTCTATATTTTTCATTGTTTGTTTATGTTATATAATGCACTTACTAATGTGAACAAATACAACTTTTTCATATCATATTATTCAGTACACATAAACAAATAATCCAAGGTCTGTTCTGTTCACACAACAGCTTACAGTTACAGCTCTAATACAGTAACGTTATGCATGAATATAAACCCTGAACGAGTAACTCGAGTCAAACTCGTGTAGAATTCGCACAGGATGTCTGTAACCATAGTGACAGTTGTTAATTGAATGACTGTACATTTATCAACAAAATATTGTTACAATAGAGGCAGCGCTGATGTGCTAGTTTATGCGCAATGTTTCTGCTGTTTACTTTCTTCTAAGACCTAAATGGTCGTGTTTATATGAGGATATTTGCAAAGACGGGATTTTTGAGGCATATGTGTTATTTAAGGCCAATAAAGCGGCAAAAATACGTACAACACAAGCTCAATGAGAAACGAATGCGCGGCTAGCGTGCTCCTCTGACACAGAAACAGCGGACGCACTGTTGTTTGTGTTTGAATGGCTTAAAATCACTTGTTTTTAAACGGCTGTGCTTAAATATATGTTACGTTTTTGTGACCACACGCAAATGCAACTGCAAGAACCGACAGGTGGATGACATCAAAGTCCCGCGAGATAATTTTGGAAGCAGTCTCCTCTAATGATTCCTCGTCATTCGCTCTCAAGGGATTTGGATGTCATCTGCCTTTTGGTTGTTGTGGCGCCACATGAAGTTTACCCACGAGTTAAACAAACCCGTTGTACCAGCCACTGGCTATAACAGCATAGCATTAAAAAGCGTGCCGCGGATGATCAGTAACGTGAGAAATCTTTTACCCCCAAAATACAGGACCCTTTACGTTAGTCATACTGTGCAAAGACACGCAATTACCTGTTTGGTTTTCTTAGCCCACGAACTGAAAGGCTTGCCAATCTTCATCATTTCGCTAAGCCTTTTACACCTTTATCGATCTTCAAAACATCGGAGCCTTCCTGCATTATAAGTTTGACCATGCTAGCTGAAATAAACTTTTACCTCAGCTAAACGTGATAAAGTCAGAAAACCCGGAGTGGATCCGGTCCGTAGTGATTACACAACGCTTACAGCGGAGAGAGGAACGTGATTCGGCTCCACTCCAGGCTTTGATCACATCCCAGAGACGAAAGGTGCATTACGGCGTTAAGAAAGACAACACGCTCTATACAAATTGAACATTACTCGAATTAATCCAGTAACATTTATTTTAACATAGTTAAAGTTATCCGTAAAATATAGACTATTAATTATATTATCAAATGTCAGTTATACGGGTAGACGAACCGGGTATCCCTCGCTAATCATCCACCCTCCTTATCCCATTGTGCCACTTGTGCTGCTTCTTGACATGGGTTTATCGACTTAAAAAAAAAATTTTGTATGAAAATTATGTCATACACTTTTATACTAATGGTAAGGTTCAAGCAGCTGTAGTACTTCTGTTTAATGCGGTATTGCTGGCCATTGTTTAATGTTTTAAATAAAAAGCAACCTATCTACAATGAACAAAAGGAGGGAGAGAGAGTTAAATACAGAATTATGGTCTGAGAAGATCCAGCAGCTCCACAATGAATTGTCTTGGGAGGCGAATTTTTTAAATTTAGCCACGTCAGGCAAAATGTCAAAAGGGTTTAAGTGTTGCCAAATAAAAAAATTGTCATAGACTAATCGGTTATGCGGCTGGTGTTCGAATTCTGTTCCCCCTATGTTTCCCTTTAGTAGTGTTTTTTATAGCGTTTTTATCACATTATTATATACATTGAAAGTTTTAATGGCTACTGAGATGTATGTGTGCATTTATTTAATGTATCTTTATTGTTCTTTATGGTAAGTCAATTATTTTTACTGTATGAATCATATTATATGTATAATATATATTTATTATGTATACAAACTTAACTTTTTCAAACAAACAATATAATGTAATATGTTAAAAGCAGCCGACATACCCTAATATAAAACTGTCAAAAGTATCAAATATTTAATAAATTGTATTATGGAATACATGATATTATTGCTTTTTAGTATAACCAATTCAAATCTTTAATCTTTCTTAGGGCTGTCACTTTTCGTTCGAAAATCGATTGCACAATCGATCGGACCAACCAAAAAACGTTTCGAAAACGAAAATAGGCAATCGATTTTAACCAAATATGTACACAATTAATTTAAAAAGAATTAAACAGTTAAAAATATAGATGTAACAAAACTCACAAGCAAGCAGAAAAAGAAAAGAAAGAATTCCGAAAGTGCAGTAGGTGTGCGAAAGCTAAACAGAAAATACCCAGCAATTTTACGCACCTATAGTTTCACGCTTTCAATCGCTGCATCTAGTGTTTTGCAAAGAAAATGGGTACAACGTCAATAAACCTGTGCAACATGAGACAGCGTCGAAATTGTGACCTTACAGGAGATGATGAGTTATGACAAGGAGCCACCCTTGCGAGCTGACAGCAACCCGCTTTTGAGATGGAAGATTGTCAGTACGAAATACGCAGCTGGCAACGAAGTACCCGAGTTTCCCTGGGACATCAGTGCGGTCGGAGTGCGTCTTCTCAACAGATGGACATGTAGTGAATGAAAAGCGCTCTGCTCTTGACCCCTAAAATGTTGAACGACTTGTTTTCCTGACCAATAATTTGTAATGGCCCTAGTCTTTTGCGCATTTCATTATGCCTGCCTAGTGCCGCCTAAGTGTCGGTTACGTTTAATAAAAAAAATACACAGTATGTTCTCAACTTCAAGTAAGTCTATTTAACGTTTCAGTTTTGAACAGTTGTTTGAAATGGATCGAATCATTATTTAAAAACTTAATGACAATGAATAAGAAATATTGCTGACTTGTGCGTTTCAGGCGCTCTCTTTACATTTGTCTGTTATTTGGCGTTAAATGGAAACGTCTTTTTTAGACATGGAAAATCGATTTTACAATCGATTTAATGAACACTTATATATTAAAAATCGAAAATAATTTTTTCACAAAAGTGACAGCCCTAATCTTTCTAAATAAATTATAAATGTGATGAAAACGCTATAAACATAGAGGGAACAGACTTCGATGGGGAACAAACTTCGACACAACACCGGCGCCGTCTTTGATTCATTAGTTCTGATAACAAATAAAGTCAACTGCATAAATAGTATTGTATCCATTCCAAACATATTTTATTATAAGTCTTAAAAGGTCCATAACATAAAATCATACCATAGTTTGACTTGTACTGCGCTGCGCTGATTTCTAAAGACTGCTGCACAGTGGCGTGGATAGCGTTTTGCGCTCAAACAACGCTTAGAGAGAGCTTACGAATGGTCCAGACCAACCTTACAAAAGTATGACTTACAGAAGATATACTTAGCGTACGAACGTTTTGGGAATCGTGCCATAGAGTTAAGAGAGAGGTTAAGGAATAGGTTAAGAACTACTTAGCGATAAGAACGTTTTGGGGAACCGGGCCCAGGTTGTTAGTGGTAATAAGATCATTAACTAAAAATTTGTTCTTTAGTGTAATTGTGACGTTATGATGATTATTGCTTTGACATTTAATTCTTATCATTTTTGGTCCATGAAAGAATACCATCCTTCACTTCCCTAAATATCGTGTATTATGTTGTGCTATCTGTCATTTTTCTGTGCTTTCCACTGCTTCTATTAATGTAAAGCTGCTTTGAAACAATCACCAATTGTGAAAAGCGCTATATAAATAAAATTGAATTGAATTGAATTGAATTAAATTAGGAAATACTGTTTTTGTCAAAGTTTTGCAGCTTTTCTTTAAATGCTGTTTTTTCCAATGTATTGAATGCAATGTATCACAGGCAGTTAAGGAGCGCCATCTTATACGGTTTCCTTAATACAGGCGCTGCAGCTCCCCCCTTGTGTTTTTTTAGAGAGATGTGCAATCATTGCGGTGATCTGAAATCATTGCGATGAGATGATTATTTAATCATTGTGACAGCCCTACTTGTACCAAAACGGTTTGGAACGAATACGTGTACCGTAACATCCCTATTAAACACACATCATATGTTAGCCTTCCTGTTGCTGATTATTACCCAGATCAGTAAAGTATTCATACATTTTTTTAATCAATATTGTATCTGCACTCCATATAATCACCTCAGTTAAAATTAACAAATCTTGGCTGCGGGTTTACATTGGCTTATCCATAGATGACAATGCCATTGGACAGGCTAACCCTAACCGACTTCTTAACCGCTGTTGCTTGTAACTAAACAAGAGCCATCTTTCCAACAGCACGCCTGTTAATGCACAATTTTAAAATGTGATAATTTATATAACCTAACAGCTTAAGTATATATTTTTAGAAAGAAAATTCTGAGCTTTAATAGGGCTTTTAAATCCCTCTCACACTACTTGTGCATCGCTCTAATCATGCTGATCTTTTCTGTTTCTTGTTTATTCAAATGAGAGTTGTTTAATTTTTGGTGATAATCAACGTTATCTAACAAATCCTAGCCTAGGAGCATAAGGTACATTCGTTTCGTAGTTTTCCACAACAGTTTTTTCTTCATTATATTTGAGTGTATTCCACAGTTGTCATGTAGACTTTAGTACAAAGAAAGGCTCTGGAGGTTTGTTAACCTTTTTAAAGCCAACTGGTGAGTGGTGACAGTAACGCCTCTCTTTTCCACAGGTGACCCTGCATCGCAGAGCTGCGGCATAGGTAACGCTTCTCAAATGGGTGGTGTCATGGCTGCCACAGGACACATGTACCAACAGCAGATGCACCCAGCACTACAGGGAATGCATGGGGTCTCCACATATCAAAGTCAAGGGCATTCCTTTTCAACAGCTTCTTTTACAGACAACAATGCTCCTAACGCCAACAGCTTGCCTTGCCTGTACCAGGATTATCAGGTGACTCACTCAGCACAGTAGAATATAAATTCTTGTCCAGATAGCTAACGTGATCTAAATGCATGACTTTTCGTCTTTTGTTCAGGGGTGCATGTCTGACGGTTCCCAGTCTGGCATGACATCTCATCCGGGGGACACGGGGATGTACAGGGAAGGTCCGCACAAGCTCCAAGGTCAAGGTGAAGTTTCATTGGCAGGTACTGCCGGAGCTCAGAGTTCAGTGGAGTCTGTTGATGCGATCTACAGGGCGGTGGTGGACGCCGCTGGCAAAGGCATGCAAGTGACCATCACCACTGGTGTGAGCAGCAGCACGCAGGCGAGCCCAGTCCCTGCGCTCAGCGCCATGAGTGCCTTTACTGCCTCCATCGGCCAGCCGCTCAGCCTACCTCACGCTGTCAATGCAGTCATAAACGCCCCTCGCTGCTCCGAGGGGGGCGACTTAACCCAGCCTCAGCGCGCCCGACCGCAGCTATTCAACCATGCACGCAGGAACTCTGAGCAGGGCAAGAAGACGCCAGACGGTGTGGATGGGCACGAGTATTTCCGCTCACCTAGCACTGCCACACCTGTGCGACTGCAGTGGGATGAGCCCAACCATGCTCATTGGAGAGGGGAAGACTTTCTGGAGTGTTCTACCCAGGTTCAGAGCAGTCCATGCAGTAGCCAAGGAGAGAGGATAATGGAAACTGTCGGCCAGATATGTCCGACGGACACGACGCTTCAGAGTCATGACCTTGTTGACCGCCATATGGATGATAGCGGAAACTTGCGATTAAACAACAACCGCATGGCTGGCAGCATGAGGGAGCATGTGGAGCCCACAGAGCGTTGCACTCAGCTGAATGGCACACTGCCTCGTGGCGGCTACGGGGAGCCGCTCACCGGAGACGACCAGTCGCCTGGGTCCTCGACTAGCTTGGAGGGACCATTGGTGAAAGACTATACACACTTTAACGGACACTTTAATGGACACTGTGCGCCCAGCCCCTCCGACACCAAGAGTCTCAGCAGTGAGGAGGAACTGCGTCACCCTGACTCACCTTCAGCCGACCTGCTGCACTACAGGCCCAGGGGTTTTAATATGGGTGAACTGGTCTGGCCAATAAAAGGCTTCCCTCCGTGGCCTAATAAACTGATGGGAGAAGAGCATGGACACAATCCCAACATGCAACTTTCTGATCAAGCAAAGGTAAGAGCAGTCTGTGTTTTTTTCTGCATATATTAAAGTAAAGTTTCTTTGAAACAGTTTAACAATTGTGAAAAGCACTATATAAATAAAAATGAGAAATATTAAATTAAATTGAATAAACAGCTTGAATTACGTACACAGCATGAATGTAAAAAAAGGCATACTGAAAAGTGTGGCTAAATATAGAAGTCTCCGCTAGTTGCAGCACGAGTGGCACAGGCATAAATTCAGGTGCGCCTGAAAACTTTTCCATTTTTAGTATGGATGTCCCGACCAATATTCTAGATCGGTATTCGGGCCGATCCGGGCTTTTTGCCTGGATCGGTTATTGGACTAACAGGACCGATCCAATTCTGTTACTATGCGTTACCAGTGGTTGTTACTGACAAGCTATTTAAAGGACAAAGTATTATAAAAGCACCATAAACTTTTTTTATGCGCAATATTCAAAGTCTTCTTACTACACTTGATAGCTTCATGTGAAGGAACAACACACAGTTAAAGATATTTAAGTTCACAGAAACTCTTTACTCGCAACTGGGTTAATCCACTGGTGAAGCAGACGGATGAAACGCGCCATTCACATATGCACACACAAGATAACTGTAGGCTATTTTAAAGATCTGATTTCATAAAGTCTCAGTAAGCCATTGGATGGATAACATTTACCATGCTAAGCATATGACGCATCTATTCTCTTTGTGTTTTAATGGTTATGAACTTTCCATTGCGGAGCAAGGATTTCCAGGAAAGGATGCTTCAAGTGCACTCACAAAGCACATAAACGTAGCATATATGATGATTTAGGCGCATCAATTCTGCACCCATGTGCATAAAAGATCTGATCAAGCGTATAATTCCCAAAATAACCATCTTCACACTGAAGCTTTTTTACTGTGACAGTTTTGCACAATTAAGGGAAATAAATTTAGCATACTTATTTGATCAAACGTACCCATTAAGGCCGTTTCACACGGTATGCGGCAACCACGAGTGTTTAGTTCTTTTTCAATAGGAGACATGCGGAAAGCGGCAAAACAGAGGTAAAGCGGAGTTGGTCCACACGCCTTGCTCATACACCCAAAATTCTGTCCCTTCTCCGGACATGGTACTTCAATGCAGGCGCCGTTGAAGATAAACATATTTGCACTAAATGCTCCACAAAACGCTTTCAATACAAGAGAAAAGCTGAAGTCGCGCTGCGATTTTTGCAGCGTACCGTGTGAAACGGCCATTATATGTTCTCCTAAACACTGCCATGATTAATAATTACTAATGTTCTTGTAACTTGTAAATCATTTTAAATTATTGTTTTTTACATAAAATTATACTAGATGTAGCAGAAACCAATATACACATTTAACATTTTGTGTGTGTGTGTGCGTGCAATTTTAAATTGTTCAAGAAAAATACAATGCAGTAGTATTGGATTGGCAGGTATCGGCCGATACTCAAGAATTCTGGTATCGAATCAGAAATGGAAATAGTGGCATCGGGACATCCCTAGTTTTTAGTACAATCATTGTCATGTAAACATACCCTTAGTCATGGCATTTGGATTTATGACGGCAGAAGATTTTAAACCAATTTTTTGTCAGATTGCTTCATATGAGATTTATGTAAGTTACAAGTTGTAAGGTCAAATGTCAAATTCTTAATTACAGTCATTTTTACAAACAACAGATCAATAAAGGATGTAAATCTTGTAAACTATTAAAGATCTGTAGGTTCTCCTGTAGGATTGCGCAAGTGTCACATAAAGAACCCTAACCCTAACCTCATGTAGCATGAACATCTGCTGTTAAACATTTCTCAGGTGGAGCCAGAGCAGTTGAAAACACTAACAGAAGATCTGCAGGTGCTGGACAGAGTCAGCAAAAGAAACAGAAAGTAAGTTGACATGTAAAGCCGGTTTCCCATAGGTCCTTGATATCCTGGAAATTTCTGGGGGAAAAATTTCAAGGGTCTTGGAAAGTGTTTGAAAATACACATACATAAATACAGGTCTTTGGAAGTGCTTGAATTTATTTTAAATAATTTTAACTTAAATTATGAAAATCTGAAATGGAAATCAGAACAGAACAACTGAGATGACCCCCCCCCCCCTTTTTTTGTAACCGATAGCGTTTAGTTTTTGGCACAGTCCAGTAATGCCGCAGTTGACAGCTTATGAGCCCGAGAGTTAGAATTAAAATAAAGTCTATTAGAGATCTATTATGGCCAATAACATTTATGTTATTTATGTTTGTGTGCAGTAGTTTTTCTTTTTTTCTACTCATCAGTAGGGCTGGGTATTGGCAAGGGCCTCCTGATACGTATCACGATACATGGACCATGATACGATAGACATCACGATACAATACAATGCGTTGCATGTTGAGATACATTGCAATACTTTTTCTTTTTTTTATCAAAAATGTAAAAAAAATAGAGCTGAACACCTGCAAGTGTTTTTACATTTTCTGCCATTTTCTCACTCCCTCTAACTTCTGAGACATTGGCTGAATGGCCATATATGGCAGACAACTGGACAGTGACAACTACAGCAGCGGCAGAGGAGGTCGTTTGACGCACACTTAGGGATTTGATGGTTTTTTAAAATATCGATAGTAGAGATCGAAAATCGATGCACTATCGATACAGCTAACATCATGATAGTTAGCTGTATCGATACTTTTGCACAGCCCTACTCATCAGTGCTGTCTAACATGTGTGATGTTTGATCTCCTCCTTACTATTTTCAGCGCAGTTCCACGCATATGATCCGCTCTGTGCCATTGTGCTGGACCGGAGCACCCTGTATAAGTGGGGGTGTTTTAGTGGCTTGCATTCACCCAAGTGGAAAGCATATTTACACTTGTCTTGATCGTTTTTATCCCGTACATAGTACCCTGTGTGCCATTCACCATATGACAACTAGTAAATGTATTAAAGAATTAGTCCACTTTCATAAGAAAATTTCCTGATTATTTACTCACCCCTAGTCATCCAAGATGTTTGTTTGTCTGTCTGTCTTTAGTCGAAACAGACGATTGGACAAAAGAGATGAGAGTTGAAACACCTGAGGCCTATAAAACGTTGCATAGATTCCATCCATAAAGTGTGCACACGCTTATAAGGTAGATTTTGCGTACGCACAAAAGTTTTTAGATTGATAAAACCATGCATACTCTAGAAACTGCACAAAATTACAATCATAAATCTTAGTCAGTGGATATGTGCATCTCCACCCCATCTCCTCCCCAAAACAACCATATATTGAGCGTATAACGCTTAGTTTTACTAGGCATAAAAACACAAGTCCAATAGAAACCTGTCATTGCCAAAAAACACTACTTTTCATGAAATTATAAAACACTTGTGTTTTAAACACTGGGATTGTCGATGTTAGTATTGTGGTTTCATATATAGACTATGCACAGACAGGTCTCATTTTGTTAATTTTTTTAATGGAAAATAAACTCAAAGGGAGACAAAAGGTTTTTGACCAGTGGGTGGTGTAGATTCGGGTCATGTTCCTCTTTAGAATGAGCGCAAGTACGTCGAAACATAACATTGAACGTGACTTAATGCTGCAATATTAGATACATTATAGAGAATAGGCTACTATGTTTAGGCAAGTAGACGAGACCAGCATATAAACGCAGGTTTTGCATTAAGTGTTTCCCATAATAAAATATTATAAAGACAATAATGATTACGCGGCTCAGGCGTAAGGCATTGAGACAGTGAAGATGGAGTGCACAATGTTTGAAAAACGCTTTGGAACAGAGAGTTGGTCTGCCTTAACTTGTAGCCAATCAGCAGTATGGGGCGTGTCTACTAACCGACATCCTTGCCGGGGTTGCGTATGTGTGGGGCGGGTCTATCAAAAGAAGGTCCAGATTCTATTGGGGTAGGGGCGTGTATGTTTACTCACACTCTCTTCAAGACCTTCTCTACCCTTCTTTGTCCCCTTGGCCCCCCCCCCCGTTATCCGACTTAACGGCTGATGATTTTGCTTCCTTCTTTGTGAAGAAAACGAAAACTATCAGCAGTCAGTTCTCCGAGCCGCCGCTGCTTTTGCTTCATGCTCAAACCTCTGAGAACATGCTCCCTTCCCTCCTCCTCTCTCCTATCTGAAGCGGATGTTTCCAAGGTCTTGGCTTCTAACCATCCGACTACCTGCCCGCGTATCCCATACCCACCCATCTCCTTCAGGCCAACCCTCTGTTATCCCTGCTCTCACCCACATCATCAATTCATCCCTTTCCACTGACACCTTCCCCGTAGCATTTAAAGAGGCTCAGATAACCCAGCTGCTGAAGAAACCCACACTGTCCTGCTATGCTAGAGAACTACAGAGCCGTTTCTCTTCTTCCCTTCATTGCCAAGACTCTTGAACGCGTGGTGTTTGACCAGCTTTCCTCCATCTTCACACAAAATAACCTCCTGGATAGCAATCAGTCTGGATTCAAAAGTGGTCACTCTACTGATACTGTGCTGCTCTCAGTCATTGAAGCCCTAAGGCAGGCAAGGGCAGCCTCCAAATCATCTGTTTTGGTCTTACTGGATCTATCTACCGCTTTTGACACGGTCAATCACCGCATCCTCCTGTCGACCCTCATGTCTATAGGTGTCTCTGACACAGCGCTTCTATGGTTCAAGTCGTACCTCTCAGGCAGGTTATTCAGGGTGTCCTGGAGAAGGGGACGTCTCCGAACCCCAACGTCTCCATACCGGGGTGCCTCAAGGCTCTGTGCTTGGACTGCTGCTCTTTTTGATATAAATGACATCCCTGGGGTCTGTCATTCGAAAACATGGCTTTTCCTACCACTGCTATGCGGACGACACTCAACTCCACTTGTCGTTCCACCCTGATGATCCCACGGTTTCTGCCCGCATCTCAGCATGCCTGAGGGACATCTCACTCTGGATGAAGGATCACCATCTCCAGCTTAACCTCACAAAGACAGAACTGCCTGTCATATCATCTGAACCAAAGATTCATCACAACCTTTCCATTCAGCTAGGTTCCTTGACCATCACGCCTTCCAGGACGGCCAAAAACCTGGGAGTGGTCATTACTGATCGGCTTAGCCTCACGGAGCATGTTGCCAGCACCACTCGCTCTTGTAGATTCATCCTCTACAATATTAGGAAAATTAGACCTTTCCTAAATGAGCACGCTACGCAGGTCCTAGTCCAAGCTCTTGTCCTGTCCGGGCTGGACTACTGCAATGCGCTTCTGGCAGGGCTTCCAGCCTGCATGACCAAACCCCTACAGATGATTCAGAATGCCGCAGCAAGAGTGGTCTTCAATGAGCCAAAGAGGGCACACGTCACTCCTCTCTTTGTCAGTTACACTGGCTTCCTATAGCAGCTCGCATCAAATTTAAAGCTCTGCTCCTGGCTTCTAAAACCACCACTGGGTCAGCACCCCCTTACCTTCACTTACTTATACAGCCTTATGTACCCTCTCAATCCCTGCGCTCTCCCACCATCTTGTGGTGCCATCTCAAAAAGAGAAAAAAACACTATCGCGTACCCTCTCAGGAGCTGTTCCACAACTGTGGAATGATCTGGCGGTCGCGACACGATCTGCTGACTCTCTAGCTGTCTTTAAGACTCGGCTAAAAACCCATTTCTTCCGCCATTACCTAACTTTCTAATAATGGACTTACTATCTTTCTCTATTTCTCTTTATCTCTACATTTCTTAACATTTTCTTTTTAACAATCACTTGTCTATGTAAACTATGTTGGACTTGATGAGTCCAGTGCACTTATATATTGCTGTTCTTGTGTTGCTATAATTGCTTCTGTTGTTTACCTCATTTGTAAGTCGCTTTGGACAAAAGCATCTGCTAAATGACTAAATGTAAATGTTTAGGTGATTTCAAATATCAACATTGGCTTTCAAACATTGTGCACTCCGCCCTTAAAGACAACATTTAGTACACACCTTAAAAATAAAGCATACTATTTTCAGGCAAGCAGATGAGACCAGAATATAAAACCCAATGACCCTAAATATGTTAAGTGTGTTCCTCATATAAACCCGAATTGTAAGAATGTTTCTCTCTATTAGCTACATCATAATAAAATGGACTTTATAACCTGTAAGATGATAAAAAAAATAATGTGATGTACTAGGACAATGAATAATGTAGCCTATTGTAGCAATGTAGGCACTCGTGTTTTTTTCTGTCATTTAGTTTATTTAAAGGAACAGTATGTAAGAAATTTATATCAATTAATTACAAAATGGCCCTGATATGTCACTAGACATTAAGAAATAATTTTCATTTCAAATACTTATATCACTGACAAAAGTGGTCTGGCCAAGATATTGTCATTTAAAAAGTGGAGTTGCAACCCTCAACTGATGTTGATGTTGTCATGTTGTGTATTGGCCACCAGTTGTGTGATTGCAGTACCTGTTTTCAATAGTGTCTGTCTGCGGAGTGCAGGAGAGGGGGGTACCTTAAAGGGGCATAACTTATAGCAGGGGGCGTAACTTTAAGTTGTCCAAGTCACACAGAATCCCGCGGGATGTCAGGACGACTTCCGCTAAACTGACACGGCACATCCGATAGCTAGTTTAGTAGTTTGAAGATTGTTTATAGCTCTCTTTCAACTTTAGCGTAATGACAAATAACGTTAATGCCGTAAATGTTTTAAATTGAGGGCACGGAGGAAGCTTCATAAGACGCTCGGATGGTCTTATATTGTCTCATCCATCGTCATTCATTGTTAACGTGTGTAGACAATATGGCCATATACGGCATATATGGACATATTTACCAACCTAAAATTATTAAAGTACCGAGGCATACCAATATTTAAATCGTGAACTGTTACACAGTGAGGATGATTTTGTTTTTATTTTTTTAAGTAAATGTGCACCTTAGACAGTTTAATATGTATTAAACCAAGTTGAAATCCATTTGCAAACTTGCAAAGACTTAATTCTATTTAATGGGAATCTACAGAGCTAACGTGGTTTTATAAGAAATGGCTAACAGATAACATCTGGTGATATTGTAAAGGTTTATAAAAATAACTATTCACAACAGGTAACATTGTAAAGCTTTATAAAAATAACTATTCACAACAGGTAACATTGTAAAGGTTTATAAAAAGAACTATACACAACATGGAACATCTGGTGACATTGTAAAGGTTTATAAAAATATCCTTTCAGCAAGATAACCCTGCAATAAATTATAACACAGCATTATGAGAGGCATCAGGAGCTGATCCCAAGTGTATAGCTGGAAGCTGTTGATGCATGTACAGTATTGGTAAAATGCACATGAATACATTTTATAATAATAATGCACAATTTCAACCCTGTGTAGAGCTGACAAATGTGGTTGTTTCTCAGCAGCAGTAATGTACAATGGTGCCAGCTCAACAGATTGGGGCAGTTTCCCAGACAGGGTTTAGCAGGGGTGCCCAAAGTCGGTCCTGGAGGGCCGGTGTCCTGAAGAGTTTAGCTCTAACTTACATCAGCGCACCTGCCAGGAAGTTTGATTAGGTTTAGAGCTAAACTTTGCAGGACACAGTTTGGAAACCCTTTGTTTAGATCAGGGGTGACCAACCCTGTTCCTGGAGATCTACCCTCCCGCATATTTAAGTTCTAACCCAGCTTTAACAAACACACCTGACTATAATTTTAAGGTTGCCCTGAAATTCTTGATTGCCAGGTTCAGATGTGTTTGATGGGGTTGGAGCTGAACTCTGCAGGATAGTAGATCTCAGGACACAGGTTTGGTCACCAAGGGTTTAGAATAGATTAAACCAGGACTGAGCACTTATATAAGGACATTTTAGTTTTTATAAACAAACCTTACAAAAACAAGACTGGTGTGCATCTTGAGAAAAAACAATGACACTGATATATGTTGAGATGTGTCAGTACAAGGTGTTTTCTTAATTACAGTAGCTCAAACATACATTTTAGTTAGGGACCATGATAAGCCCGGTCTGGAAAACCGCCACATTGTTTTACAATAACAGATACGGGTTGTTTCAGGTTGAGTTGTGATTTTGAAGTGTAGGCAGATGGATCCTCCTATTGTGTTTCTGCATCACAGTTAATGTGCATTTGGATGGTATCGCCCTCACAAGTTGTCCACTGCATCACTACACATCGATGCATCTGTGAAAATAATAACCATAAACATATTTTACATTTGTACTTAAAATAAACTTACATTGAGAATATACAATGGCACCCATACTTAAACAGAATTGAGAGAGAGAGAGATACATTAAAAATGAGACGGTAGTACACTTAACCTTTAACTTCAATGTTATTATCAGTGATGGGAGTAACGCGTAACTGTAACTCCACTACTTTTAGCAGTAACGAGGATGTAACGAAGTATTTTTTTTAAATCAAGTAACGTAATTACAATTACTGAAATTTAAATGAGTTTGTTACTCGCGTTACTCTATTTTGTAAAAATAGACAAGACATATCTGACGTCGCAGGACCGTAGTTGGCAGTGCAATGATTCATTACACTTCATCATAGCTGACAGTGCATATAGAATGAACATGAAAAATCTAAACGGGACAACATACCTTTGTTTAAAAATTGTGCGCAAGTCATAATCCATCCGGTCTCGTGTTTGTAAATTATCTTCACCAAGCAATTGCAGTATGACATCAACTTGCATTTTTTGTAGTCCACAAAGGTAATAAATCTAAGAAATGTTCATATATTCTTAGATGTTTACATCGGCTTCATGGAAGAGAACGATCCGCGATTGTTGTTTCCACTAAAATATTCACACTGCGCTGTACACCAGTGTTAAAACTCCATAGTATGTGTGAGCTCGCTTTTAGTTTTAGTTTCAGTCTCTCCGTATCCGAACAAACAATCCACTCACTCTGTGTCCGTCTGACACAGAGTCCACGTAGCCTACTCCGTTTTCTGATTAAATATCTTTCTTTAATCCTGTGTATCATTTAAATCCAACAGAAAACAAACAATATATGACCAAAGAGCGCAGTCCCTGCGGCAAGCTTCACAAGCTGTGTTCCAATTCAAGGGCTGCACCCTACTAAGCATGCGATAAAAGGTGAGCACTCGGTCTTTCAAGGCGTTCAGAAGTTCGCAAAGAGAACTGAAATGAGACGGTCTAACTTTCGGAGAACCCATGATTTGCCTCATCTGCTGCACGCGCATCGCGCCTGTCAGCAGGACACAGCGGAGACGTTTCTAACTTATTAAAATAAATATGAAATCAGAAAAATTATAATTTATTTTAGAAAATATGACATGTTGACACAATTGTCTCCAAATTTTTTAAGAGACACTACACAATTTTAACACATTATATATTTTTGTAAACATGCAGAATATTTGTCTAAATGGTCTAAATGATATACATAAATAAACTAAGTTTACATATTAAGATAATATCTAACAAAAATATTCAAAGGTTGAATCTAAAGCAAAATAGGCTCCTACAGTATGTGATATATTAGAGTCTTACGTGTAAAATAGCCCGTCCATATCATTTTACTGTTTGACTGTTCAGTACTGTTCATATTTACATTTAAAAAGAAGACATAAAAGTAACTTAAAAGTTACTTTTCTAAGTAACTAATTACTTTTGATATACAGTAACTGGTAGAGTAATTCAGTTACTCTTAAAAGAAGTTACTAGTAACTGTAACTAATTACTAATTTTCAGTAACTTCCCCAACACTGGTTATTATGCCGTTTAATAGGTCATTAATTAATTAACTGACATTTGAAATCTCGACAACTTACAGGAATAGGCTAACTGTAAGATTCTAATGTACCATAATATCTACTATCGTAAATATGAAAAATATAGGTGGGCTATGAAAAATCATGCAAGATTTGTTGTATTATGTTAACTACTCGTTACTGATCTTAAGTGTATTCAGAACAGACTTCACAAATCTAGGCTAACAACATGTTAGCGAAGTTAGCTTACCTGAAACGGTCAACCAATTCAGCCCCTGGCGTGACTTCTTAACATGTGTCGTAGCCGAACCATTTCTTGGGAAAAGGGTGTTCGTCAGTCGGCTTTAAATCCATTAAAATTGGTACGAACAAACATAAGGATGCTTGGAACGCCTTTAGCCACCGTATCTCTATGCGGGCAGAAGAGGAAGACAAAATGACAACATCTCGTCCTGACATCTCGCGTGGTTATGTGTAACTAGGACAACTTAAAGTTACACCCCCTGCTAAAAGTTACGCCCCTTTAAGATACCCCTCTCTCTTGCGGTCCGCAGACAGACCCATCTTTCTGTTTTAGCCACAAGTTTTGTGATTGCAATACCAGTTTTGGCCACAATCCTACATACTGTTCCTTTAAATTTAGGCTATTAAATTTTTTACAATATTGTTTATGATTAGATGACAAATACTAGACTAATAACCTCCTCATCATTTCTAGAGCATCCATACTTATTTAGTTTATTTTTTATACATTCTGATATGTGCATGGAAAATTGCATACGCATATTTCTATGCCCATTTTGTGTGTATGAAACGTTTATACATCAGGCCCCAGGTGTAAATGTAAATGTGTCTCTCTTGTCCACTTGTGATCTGATTGACCAAAACGCATCTTGATCTTAATCTTAACAAAAATCTTAAAGTAATCAAGAGCTGGAGTTTTGATAAACATTACCAATGAGTTATTACATCAATTATTTATTAAAGTATTAAAGTATCATGGATTCGACTGAACTCATGGGGCGGGGCGGCCTTGTCATAAACTTTACCCCATATCCAGGGGCGATTCCAGGATTTTATAAATGGGGGGGTGCAGGGGGGACCAAGAACCAGTCAGGGGGGGCCAATCAAAAAATTCAAATGAAAATAAATACGGTGGCCGGTTGCAAAAACATAGCCGTGACATTAGACTGTGTTTTAAGAATGATTCTGACTAACTAGCAATTAGTTAGGGCTAATCAGTCTTATTATTTGGATTTAAATTAGACCAATCTACCTTTCTATGTAACATACTTAAAACAGTTATGATTAGTCTTGAAGAAAAAAATTCACGACTAACTTTTAAGACTAGTCTTAAAGGTTTATGCAACCGGCCACTGGTTTAGAAAATATTAAGCATGGTTCCCAAAATCTTGTGCAATGCCACGTGCTCTAATATAGATGGTATTAATTTTTTGTATTTTGCATGGATTAGACAACACAGTTCTGTTCCAGAATAGTTCACTTTAAATACATTGTCATCATTTGCTCATCCTAAAGTTGTTTCAAACCTGTATGAGTTTTTCTTCTGCTTAACACAAAATAAAATATTTTGAAGAATCTTAGTGGCCGGAAAGTTGATGAACCCCATTGACTACATGTTATTTTGTTCCTACATATGAAGTCAATGGGATCCATCAACTGATTTTGGTTACTGACATTCTTAACTCTTTTCCTTTTTGTGCCCAGCAGAAGAAAGAAGCCCACACAGGCCCGAAACAAGCCCAGGTATATGACCATTTAAATTAAGTGAACTATTCTTTAAGTAGGCTATCTACATTGCGTGTAGCTGGTATTAGTTAACGACGTTCTGACATATCAGGACCGTTTGGGAAAATATTAGCCTACTTAAAAATGTGTTTTTCTACTCTGTCTGATTTGACTTAGTAGAAAATGATTGTTTATTATATTGTATTTTAACACAACTGAATGCTATTTTTACATATTATCTGTTCTTTTGTCAGACATTAAGAAAGAGTTTAAAATAGTGAGTAAACACGACCCAATAACACCTCGTGTTTAATCCAACCAGCTGTTACTTTAACTACTGCTAAAATCCTGATTTAAATGCGACATTGTCTGATAAAATCTCACTATACATTTACATTGAAAAGCTGATACGAGGTGATTTCGGATTACCTGTGTGTCTCATGCAGGGTTGCTCTTCTCATCTGGTTGTGGTTATGAGCGCTTTTAATTTTAATTGAAAGTGATAGTTTAGTTGTAGATTGCTTATAGCGCAGACAATTCAGTGCAAATTCAAAAATATAAGAGAATACTGTTATGCGCTTGCGCGCCGCATACCGCACCATAGGGAGGGAGAGAGCTTGTGCACAGAGAACTGGTGTATGTGGGAAAACACTACTAACCTTTCGTTAAGTCATAATACTCGATCAACCGTCTTCTCTGTCAGTAACATCTGTTGATTGTTAACGTTTACGTGAAAAGACAAGTACACGAAGGAACCCAGGTGGAAAATGCTGCCAACTATTAATTCCTTCACTCAGTGTCATGTAAGAGAGGCACTGTCGAGGTTCTGCACGCAGCAGTAAGCAAGCGTGCACGCGTGAGAGAGAGGCGCTGCTGAGCGCTTGCAACAGCGAATGAAGCCGTTTTAAAGTGGAATACGTAGAATTTTTACCACTAGATGGCGCCAAAACACAATAACATCAAATGGCGTTGTTTAATGACGCTCTGAAGCAGCGTGGAATTATGTGATTTGTAGTCTTTAACTCAACCGCTGATGGCCATCAATCAGACGCGAACGAGAAATCACGTTGACGGATAAGGTAATCAAGTCTTATAAATGTTGCGTTTGATGACATTGTTTATTTCATTATGTAAGTTTATATGTGATGTTCAAAACGAAATTGTTAGTCATAGATGTTATAGTATTAGTTCAAATTCGATGGTTAACACAGCAACTTACAATCTACAATGATTTTTCACATAACGTATTTACAGTACAAATCTCATTGTGAAGTGTCTTAAAATGACCATTTATATTGCTGTACAATACCTCTTGATGTGCATATCGTCCGTGGGAAGCTGATTACAGTCTACACACTATTGTTTTGATCAATATAATAGCATACGTTTTTTGAAGGGTTACTAATCAAAACAACTCACCCATCGCGTAAAACACAAGCAGGATTAGAATCTCTGTCTAGTTAAATGTTGACACGAAGCTCTCTCCACCCAGATAATGCAACACCAAATTGATCCTCATTCTTTTTCTCGTTTTGTTCCAAACTCTTCTTGGGTTGTTTGGTTGGCCCGTACGCTTACGGGAGCTGTCTTTGCTGACACAACCAGCGGCGACGGTAAAGAGTAATCCATAAATCCATAAGCAAGCGCGTAGCCGGACATGCGCTAACGCATAGTTCCGCATTTGTCCACGACACTGGCTGTGTCCGAAAACTCAAAGCAGTGACTTGTTGCCTTGCCTCGCTCCCTCATGAGGCAATGACTTCAGAAGCATGAAGGCAGCTCAGAGAAAGGCTTTCCGACGCACTTCAAAGGCAGCGTGTTTGATATATAAACAGAGAGCGCCTTTGTGATAACTAATCACATATTTGAAAACTACAATACTAATTTCTCGCTAGAAATGAAATGAAAATATACCTTTATTTACACTAAATTTGTGCTCCAGTCGCTTCCTTGGCCGCCATTTTATTTTTTCGAACTCGACCACTGTTATGTGGTTTTTACGTCAGTAAAGGCGGTGACAAAGGGTCACATGGATATTAACGTCATGGTTACAGATATTGATCAGCTGGACAAAATATATAACACTGGCCTAGTGGTTTTTGGACATTTTACTGCAAATATCTTACAAATTGCACCTTAAATAGTAAAATAAAATGTAAATGGTAATCATGAAAAATCTATTTGATTTGTGTTGATTTGTGCCAGTGTTGAGTGTGTGGTGGGACGCCCGCTCCTTCTTCGCGTTCGCACGAGTCTCAAATCAAACAGTGATTGACAACTGGTCCAATGGTGCAATGAGTGTCGTGGTGTCTCTTTCCTCCTGTTTTAAAAACGCGCAACTACTGTGCTCGCTTCGTCTTCGTGCTTGTCTCAAATCAAACAGTGATTGACAGCACACTGGTCCAATGGTGCGGTGGGCATTTTCAGGTTGACAGTAAATCTAGCTGGCTCAATGAGATTGGAGGGGGGCACCAGGGGGGCCATCATAGTCCCGGGGGGGCTGGTGCCACCCCATGCCCCCCTCTAGACACCCCCCTGCCCATATCACGGTGTAAAAGTTTCGAAATGTAACCCATCTTGAAAAATAGAATCAAATGAAATCGAGTTTTTTGAAATTGACAAAGTATGGAAAAATTTTTCTGACTTTGGTGTGTTACATGTTTATGGATAAGGGTTGTGTAGGTGATGTGCTTTTTGTCTGTCTTTCTCTCTTACAGGGCTGGAAAACTAAATCATCATTTAGAAGCTGCGATTCGTGAGTTAGACAAGATGTCTGGAACCGTAAGTATCTCACACACTTTAGCAAATCACTGATGGCCTGAGCGAGGATTCAGTGCAGTACAGAAACAGCTGTTTGTCAATTTGCAGGTTCACACGGATCGTCAGGTCAAACTTCCCAAACCCAAGAGGAGAAAAATTTCCAGATAACAGCAGTGTTCAGATGCCAGTCTCTCTTCTCTACTTCTGATCATGGTGCTACACTCATCATGGCCCCGCCCTCACCCAATGACTGACAGGTGCTGGATCTGGCAATTAGAAAAGGCAGCAAATTCAACTTGCTGAGGACCTATTTTTTTCTAGTCTACAAGGAGACATATAAAAAATGAAAAAGAAATCCTGCATTTTAAGAACACAGACAGTCCAAATATTTCTGATATGTTTTCAAATGTGTATATAGACATGACAGAAATTTCAAAAATTTCAATGGCAAAAACATAAGGAGAAATGTAAATACTGTATGTACAAGCCAACTCAATGCACACTTTATCTTCAGCTGTACAAAACACAAAGCAGAAATGTCTCATTGGCTCATAAGGCCTTGTGACATTACAATGAATAAGAGTCAACCTGAGACTTTTGTAAGCTTCAGTTTGAGTTGTGTTTTGTGTGTGTGTGCGTGTGCGTGCGTGCGTGCGTGTTGGAGTGGACTTCACCAGCTAATAAGGGCGTGTTGCAGGGTCTTCCAGCACTAAACACTAATATGCCGATACTTTAATAATTCTGTCTAGATGATTTCTGTCTATAGTGTTGTTTTGGTTCAGTTGTTGTTGTCAGATTTGTGTATTTCTCTTACAGCATTAATGAAACCAATGTGCTTTTGTCAGTGTCGTTCATACTCTAATGGCCAACAAAAGGGATACTAAGGGGCCTTATAACGTGTTATAAATTACGTACCCAATTCCCTTTTTCTTTGACATATTTAGTAAAACTTTGCAATAATATGACCCCACCCTACGCACATACCCGCCACAGCCTTATACATTTGTATATGCGAACATATAAAAACGTCAGTATTATTCAGTTACGACATTGTATATTTTTACCCTTTCATTCCTCATGGCCCAGTGTTACTCTACAGTTTTTTGCGTTTTTGTGTTTGAATGCTGTATTATCACAGATGAACTGTAGATTTCAGACTCAGGAAAGACCTGTTATCATTCAGATTGACGTTCTCAGATGAGTCCGAGTTTGTTTTTGCCTTGTTTTGCTGTTTTTCGTCAATATACCACCAGAAGGGGTTAGCCAAAAAGTAATGGTTAAAATTCCAGCACAATGGAAGGGAAATTGGGCTCCTTTACCGTGTTGGTGTTTGGATCCAGGCAGGTTGTATATAATGACTATAAAACATGATGCTACATCAATAATCTGCCAGAATGTAAAATGTCATAGCAAAACACTAACTCAATGTTCAAATGACATATATTATGTTTTTTATAAACTTGTAGGATTTTGCGACACATAGCTCACATCAGTCAGATGAGGTCAGTTTCAACAACAGATGTGAGCTGTTCGTTCTCTCTCCTACTTTATCTGCCTGCATGGCAAATTTCACTACAAAATGAAGTGCAATATTTACATTCAACGGAATTGAAATCTTGTCAAAGGTGCAGAGAAACCATCCAAGCTTCTAACAGCCAGATAACAAACACGGTCCCTTTGTAAGAGCACATTCGTATCGTCTGCTGGTGAAGTCGACTCTGTTGTCAGTGCAATGCAGCTCTGTGTTCAGTCCAACTCTTCAAGGTCAAATGCATTTTGTGTTCATGTGGTCAGTGTTGTCCAAAACTTTCTCCATTTCTACTCCAGTCTTTTTCTTTCATTTTCTCCCTCTCTCTCTCTCTCTCTCTCTGTGTGTGTGTGTGTGTGTGTGTGTGTGCGCGCTTGTTCCACGTGCACAATTTTATTTTCATTTCTCTTTGCTTGCTCTTTTGATTGGTATTACAAATCTTTCTGATGTCAATATTGTTTTTCAATATGTATCTGAGTATATATTTTCTCACCAGTATGTACTTTACAGCAGTTGACTTTGTAAAGTATGTTGTGCACTTGATTTTCTGCGTTTTCGATAGCTTTGACGTGGCTTGTTAGGGTTAGTTTGTTAAAGTCCATAATTTCTTATTGTTTCATTTGATTTTTTTAAGATATCCCAAACAGCAGTTTTGTAAATATTGTGAACATTACAGGTCATGCTGTGATGTGACATTGAAAGGATGTTGCACCAATGTTTCAATTAAAACCTGGTCACTTAAATGTGAGTGAATTGAGTTTTTTTACTCATGTTCGCGCATTTTTTAAAAACTTTTTAATAGTTTTTTTTTCATTATTCTTTACAGCAATAGTTCATTTTGGTACAATTTCAATTATGTATTTCAGTTGTTTTTATTTCAGAAATCAGTGGAGGAATGAACAGAACGGGAATTAACTTGTGTTATTTACATGGGTGACGCTTTACAATGAGATCATACACATCAAGATTAATTACTGCATCAAGACCATAACATCAAAACCTACTAGGGTTTTGAAGTATAAGAGAAACATTTCAAAATGTGTACAATATATTAAACAGAAATGTTGGACTTCGTTTTAAATTTCAATCTATTGTTTGTGCCAGTTCAGGTGCTATTAAACAATCAAATTTACAAAAACCTACAGAAACTGAACTACTTCAAAATAAAACACAGAGCTACGATGTAGTTTAACAAGATTAACAAAAAAAAAACATAGTACTTACTTTATAACTACTAGGTTAGTACATTTTTGGATGGCAATCCCTGTAAAGTCAATCTTTAAAATTGTTTCTAACCACATTATAAATGATAAAAATGTATTGCTGAAACAAAGCACAACTGTAAACTGTGTAATTCTTAATTGCCCCAGACACGGCCTGGGAGGAGACAATGCTGACTAAGATTTTGATAACTTATTGTATTTTCACAATGAAAACATTTTGATAACTCATTTTAAATTTGGTTGGGTGGTTAATCATGATATCAAAATAAAAGTTAAGGTTTGCATAATATATTTGTGTAATTATGTATATATAAATACACACATACATGTGAAAATAAAAGAAAATCTTATATGTAAAAATGTATATACAATACTGCAATCGTGCAGCCCGTCTAAATGTCTTCCCCTCACTCTTAACTGCTTAAAAACACAATGTATATAATGAAACAAACATCCATGTTGGCTCAAGTTTGAATGTAGGCCTACCATGTTACAAAAATATCAAGTGATCCAACATGGCGTAAAACGGACTTCAGTTTCAACCTTTAAAAGGTTTCGTTCGCCTGGCGATAAAACAGCATTACTAACCCAAGAAGGAGGGTGGTTGAAGAATAAAGCAGATTAAAGGACACGCTCGCACTATTGTTTGATTAAATAGTTAGCCTATTATTAGCCCGTGACAGTTGAGTTACAGAGACGATATTTAAGTGTAGGCTAGTAAATGCTTTAGATGGCGATCGAAGCAGTTTTCTGTTTTATAAGGGAATGCATGACGCTTGAAAAACGTGGATTCACTGGATCATTTTTACAGAAAATCTTGCAAATGTGGCAAGAGAGTTGATCATCGGCAAGTGGCCTTCGTTAAAGTGGAAAAAATGAACTGGAAAAAAATACGCTTGCTTACAAATTAATTTAATCGAGTCATGGATGTCTCGGTAAATAAGCAAAAAAGAATGTCGAGGAAATGTCACGAAAAAAGCAAATGACTTCAAAGTTGCGGAGGTAAATTACCTATCTCAGGTTACACAACTTCAAAATCAAAACCGGATATTTCTGTCAGGTTTTAAGAGGGTGTGAACAGCACAACAAATGTATCGTTTGAACAAACATGGGCAATTCAAGCACAACAACTCATCGAAAATCAAAGCAGAGTCTGAAAAAAAGTCAGATACGTGGATCAGATAAAGGTCCAAGACCCGATATTTACGTAACAGTGTCAGATGCATCAAGTTCGCAGAAAACAACAAGTCGTGAAGTGAAGAGTCCCGGGGCATCTGAAGGATCAATTCGTAATCAGACAGATAAATATCCATCGGACTCCAGAAGCAACACTCCAAAGAACAACCGCGAGAACACTGTCGATGTTTTGATGACAAGCTCACCACAGATTCGTCGCAGCTTAGCGCAAAGAAATTCTATCAATCTTTCTGGCAGATGTAAAGACATCGACTCTCGTGCTGATGACGAGACATCGGCCGTGACGCTGGAGCCGCTGGAACACGAGTGGATGATGTGCGCATCTGACGGACAGTGGGAGAGTCTCTACCGGCTGCTCGTCAGCGATCCCACACTCATAAACAGAAAAGATTTCGTTACTGGTTTCACCTGTCTGCACTGGGCTGCAAAGGTCGGGAAACATGAACTCATTGTAATGCTTGTCAACTTTGCCAAAGAACATAAAGTGGCCATAAACGTTAATGCGCGTTCCAGCGCAGGTTACACGCCTCTGCATTTGGCGGCGATGCACAATCATATCGAGGTGGTGAAATTATTAGTCGGAGCGTTTGACGCCGATGTAGAGGCTCGAGATTTCAATGGGAAAAAAGCGTGTCAGTACCTGAAAAGCGACCTTGCGCAAAACATTCTCGACATTGTGGGTGCGTGTGGTGTTGACAGTGACGCAGAAAACGCGAACACTGAAGACGCGAGTCGCTGGAGACTGTCAAGAATTATTCAGGCCAATTTCAGACCACTTAAACCACCAAACCACAGCGAAGAGGACGCGCGTGAAAGTGGCGCGTTGACTAAGCAAAAACCTCTCCGCAGGAAATCTTCCTTTACTAAAATGAAACCGAGTCTTCACAGAATCCGGACGCGGACGCAGATAGTTCACAGCACTTCTATCGTGGATAGATTTGACAAAGAAGAGATTTCGAATCCATTAAGACCCAAATCAAATCTCTTTGGTTGACACTGAAGAACTGAAACAATGCGCTGGATATCTGCAGTATTATCTATATTGTAAATAGAAGCGATTTGGATTTATACAGTGTTGGAAATGGGCGAGATTCCCTGGTGGATTATAGTTATGGACGTATAGATGCACTACATTCTGCGACATTTCTGGATAATCTGGACACCATTTAGAAATCCTCTTCATTTTGGACGGAATGGATATTTATTTGGGCTCTATATTCTTCTAAACATTATTTTTCCAGGTTCTTCACTTTGAGTTGTACCTTTCATAAACTCTTTAATGCCTGCATATTACTGATTATTTTTATGCTGAAATTTAGGTTACATTTGGGATTATGGATGGTTTTAGCAACTCACAAAAAAAAAGAAAAACAATAAAGCAATCCATCAAAAGGTTGCAATATAAAAACGGACAATGGTGCCATTCTGTAGTAGTACTGTATATAGTAATTACTAACATTTATTCTATAGTGTTCTGTAGTATTCACTATAATGCACTCATATTCTGTACTGTAGTAAATACAGTAGTATACTTTAATGTTTTACTATGATAGTGTTCAAAAATAATATAACATCTACAGCAGGATTTCTAATACAGTATACTATCGAAACTACTAAAGTATAGGCCTACTACATGATTTTGAATGTGGAAAGTTTCAACAATTGCTAGATCACCTGTTGGATCTAATGTTAGGGAATTGCTGTTTTTTTTAGTAAAGAATTAGTATTCAACATTTTCATGTGAAGTGTTCTCTGAAGAGATGGGTTTTTAGCCATTAACAGCCCTAGAGGATTGTATGGGATGCAGCTGATTGGCCAGAGTTTGAAAAAAAAATTGAAAGCACTTTAGAAATAAAATTCAACTGAATAAAATTATTTGATGAAATGAATTTTAAAGTCAATTGTCCACCAGCCTTTTAAGAGTAAAGTGCAATAATTGAGTATCTTGACTCATTAAGTGTATGTGTATTTATGTCTGTATGTAATGTATTCTATGTTTCCAGCCCAGTCTCTTGAAAATGCGTATAAATAGCACGAAGTGTAAAACTCGTGCAATACATGCGCCAAATTCCACTTTGGCGTGCATATTATACGCAAGTCCTTTCCATTCACTTAAACGGGGCATCTTTTATTGTCGTTTTATTTATTGGTTTCTCAATTTTTTTGCTATTTTTTTACCATTTTCGCTTGGGTTTAGGGTTAGAACAACTTTTTGTTATATAAAAATGACATCCTAACCCAAACCCCAACTCTAACCCCAACTCAAAGAGAAAATACAAACTTTTTAATCTTTACAGTTTCAACCATTTCAGTGACTTCATACAAAGTAATGTTTTCTTCAAAGAAAAGAGTGACATTCTTTTACATGATTTATTTACATTTTTAGAACATAATTCTTTAAGGTAAATGAAAATTAGCAGTTTCCTTCAGTAGTCTGGAGTAATTTACGGAATTACAGTAATGACAAATAAAAGGTAGAAACTAAAAGTACATACTGTAATTCGAACAGATAATTGAGGGTCTAATCCTGCCTCTCTCTAGCATCAGGCCACTACCTGCCACCCTTCTCCCTCCATGAACCCGTCTTCCTTGTTCCATTTCCAAAATTAGTCTTTCTGAGCTCTACCTGTGTGTGTGTGTGTGTGTGTGTGTGTGCGCGTGTGTGTGTGTGTACACATATAATATATATACACTGTAAAAAAATTCGGTAGAAATTACAATGTTATTGCAGCTGGGTTGCCGGTAATTTACCATAGATTTACATTTATGTTATTTACTGGCAAGAATTTGTTCAAAGTTAAATAAATGTTAAATATCAACAAGTATTTATCTTTACAGAACAAAACCATACAACAACAGCCTCATGCAAAGCATTCTGGGAACCAGAAATCATCATCAACCTTTTTCTGTTTTTTTGCTTCAGATTTTGTTTCCCAGAATGTTTTGCTTGATGCTGTTCTTGCAGTTTTACTCTATAAAGACAAAGACCTGTAAATGTTTAATGTTCATTTAACTTTGAACAAAATTGTGCGTGCGTGCGTGCCAACTTTTACTTTTGTTAATAGACATCTGCTGTTTTCTTAAAGCTGACTTTTAATTTACTTACAACAAGGACATTTAGTAATTCTCCAAAATTGTCTGGATTTATACTCACATGTAAGATTAGTTTGGAAAATATTCGATTGAGTTGAAGTCCATTAGCTACACAGGTACAGATGCAGAAATATAGGCTCTAGGCCTAATATATAATTGCATATTTGTATAAATGTAGTTTGTGTTGCTGAAAAAATTATAAATGATAACAATAGCATTTTATTAAAGTTCTATTCTCAAACATACTATCCACACCTTATTTTTGACATAAATCTGGGCATCACCATCTTTGAGCTCCTTTGTGTAAGACTTCCGGTGAGCCACTAAAGCTAATGGTAGTCGTAGAATGGACAGTGTGAATAAACCATCTTAATATTGAACTCCTTAATAAACTGTCTCCCCCCTCAGGACTTGGGAGAAGTTTTGTAGAAGTTCAGTAAGTGGTGTGACCATCCCCTGTATGGGGAGAGAAAATTTATATTTTATTATCATTAATATTATTTATTATTATTTTTCTTCCTATTTCTCTCAATTTAGAGCTATATATAAATACATATATATATATATAACTCATACACTTTGTATATTTAAATGGTGTTTTATGTGATCATTCAGGAGTCTTTTTTTTGTGAAGCCCTTTCCACACTGAGGACACGTGAAAGGTCTGTAACCAGTGTGAATTGTTATGTGATCCTTAAGGTGTCCTTTCCGTCTGAAACTCTTTTCACACTGAAGACATTTGTAAGGCTTTTCTCCGGTGTGAGTTTTTAGATGAGTTTTATAGCTGCATTTTTGTTTGAAAGCCTTTCCACACTGATCACAGTTGAACAATATTTCTCCAGAATGAGATTGCTGGTGAATTTTGAAACTTCCTGCTTTTGTAAAACCCTTTCCACATTGAAGGCAAGTGAGAGGCCACTCGCCAGTGTGCACTGGTAAGTGACGCTCAAGGTATCTTTTCTCTCTAAAACCCTTTCCACACTGAGGACACGTGAAAGGTCTGTAACCAGTGTGAATTGTTATGTGATCCTTAAGGTGTCCTTTCCGGCTGAAACTCTTTTCACACTGAGGACATTTGTACGGCTTCTCTCCGGTGTGAGTTTTTATATGAGTCTGAAGGTTTCCTTTTTGTTTGAAAGCCTTTCCACACTGATTACAGTTGAATGGTTTATCTTCAGAATGAGATCGCTGGTGAATTCTAAGATTTCCTGCTTTTGTGAAACCCTTTCCACATTGAAGGCAAGTAAGAGGCCATTGGCCGGTGTGCACTGGTAAGTGACGCTCAAGGTATGTTTTCTCTGTAAAACTCTTTCCACACTGAGAGCAGGTGTACGGCTTCTCTCCAGTGTGACTTCTCAAATGTCTATAAAGATTACCTGAACTTATAAATCTCTTTCCACACTGAGGGCAGATAAAATACTTTTCTCCAGTGTGAATTTTTATGTGATTCCTAAGAAGTCCTCTATGTGCAAAACTCTTTTCACATTGAGGACATTTGTACGGATTCTCTCCGGTGTGAATACTTGCATGAGACTCAAGGTCGTCTTTATGTATAAAACTTTCTCCACACTGGTGGCACGTGTGACATCTCTCTTTATTGTTATTGCTCACGTCATCACTGTGGTGTCCATGTTGACAGGAACTGACAGAATGTTTGGTTTGTCTCTTCTCAGTTGATATTTGTAAGCAATCAGAAGATTGTTCTTCAGTGATGATATCATGAGGTTTCTGTAGTCTCTCCTCTACTTCATTTAGGTCCCGAGGTTCCTCTTTTACTTCCATCACATCTAAAATAAACATTCAATTGTCAAAAACGTATTTAATGAATTTAGAGAATTGTATCTTTTTTTACAGTTTTGTAAAAAACTTTTACAATTTTGCATTGTTGCAAAGCAGCTTTACAGAAAAAAACATTTGATCATATAAAACACATACATACTAAATACCAAATAATATCAGAAAGCCACAGAGCTCCAATGTTTCTATAATACGATTTGATGTTATGGGACACCTGCCTTTATATGCACATGAACTTGAATAAATCCATAGGGTTTAATATGATGTTGACCCACCCTTTGCAGCTATAACCGCTTCAACTCTTCTTGGAAGACTTTCTACAAGGTTTAGGTGTGCGTATGGGAATTTTTTAACATTCTTCTAAAAGCATTTTTGCTTTGTGCACAGCCATGGTGGAACAGGAAGGGGCATGAACTTGTCCAAAATGTCTTGGTATGATAAAGCATTAAGAGTTCCTTTCACTGGAACTAAGGGGCAAAGCCCAACCCCTAATTTGGAGGGGTGTCTCAAAACCTTTTGCAATATATTATATTTTGCTTACAACTTTGATAATCCTATCAGATAAATTTATTATTAGTGCCTTACTCTAGGCAGTATATTTGTCTCTCATTTAATTATATCTATATCTGGTCTCTTAATTATCCCTAAAATATCAAAAGTGTCTAAAGGTGGTAGATCCTTTACCTACTTAGCCCCTAAGCTCTGGAATGATTTGCCAACTGATGTCTCAGAATCAGACACAGTCGATCACTTTAAATCTAAACATAAGACTTTTCTCTTTAACAAAACATTCACATAATTTGTCTAGTAATTGATTTTGATTTTATTGATTGATTTTATTTGACCACTTAAATATAAAAATATGAAACAGTACTCCGAGTCATACATTAAAATACATAAATAGTCAGGGATAACACAATAAAGCCCAAAGACTTATTTCCATTTCCATAATTTATACTTATCTCGCAACAGTTAGCTTGTACGGAACAAAGCATTCACATAACTCGTCTGGGTAATATAACAGTGCCACAATAGCTAGCCTGTCTAGCCTGAACCGAGCATATATTAAAACACAACACTGTATGACACTTGCATTACATGCGCACGGCCCCTACGCTAATAGGATTTTGTTTCTCTCTCCCTGTCTCATCCTCGAACCCGAATACGAGACAAAGAGACCCAGTTCTGGCTGCCGTAGAGGTCATCACACCACTGATCTACTGGCCGCCCTTCAACGTAATGCACAGCCGATTCCTGACCAACGACCACCGACCGAACCCATTAAATCTCCTTATCCGTTTACATACCGTTTATATCATATAAATAAAGAAATATATATAACGTACACACACACACACACACACACACACACACACACACACACACACACACACACACACACACACACACACACACACACACACACACACACACACACACACACCCCAATGTTTTTTTCCTCCTAGGATTTTTTTCCCTCCTAGCTAAAAAGTCAGGAGTTTTTCAACCCCGGGGAGTCAGCGCTATATAAATAAAATAGAATTTATTTTCTATATGCAGTGAGCGTTATGAGTGCCGCACATTTCTTCAAGGAGGCAAGGCTTTAGGCGGAGATTAATATCTCGTGTGACGTGGAAGTGTTCGTGTGACGTGGATAAAGTCAGGCAGGAGATTCAATCCATATGACTGTTTCAGCAATTCAGAGTCGACTCCCTACTTTAGAAGCCAATAACTTTATTAATCGTGCACTTTTTGGTTCAACTACTTTGCACATTGTTTACATTGATGTAAACAACATTGATTAACTCCAATAAGACAGAGATACTTATTATTGAACCGAATCGCTACAAACATAATATGTCAGATTACAAGTTGCCCATAGATGGCTGCACGGTGGTGCCATCTTCCACGGTTAAGAATTTAGGCGTAATGTTCGACAGCAATCTATCTTTCGATAGTCATATCGCCAACGTCTGCCGCACAGCATTCTTCCATCTTAGAAATATCTCAAAAATACGCTATATGCTGTCTGCATCAGACGCAGAAAAGCTTATCCATGCTTTTATGACCTCTAGAATAGACTATTGTAACTCGCTACTCAGGGCATGCCATGCAAATCAGGTAAACAAGCTACAGCTGGTTCAAAACGCAGCCGCAAGAGTGTTTACTCGATCTAAAAAGTATGACCACATCAGTCCAATTCTGGCATCTTTACACTGGCTACCAGTTAAATATCGCATACAATTTAAAATATTACTAATCACCTACAAAGCCTTAAATGGCCTAGCGCCCTCGTATATTAAAGAACTACTATCAGAATACAATCCATCACGTAAACTGCGCTCACAAAATTCTGGTCTCTTAATTATCCCTAGAATATCAAAAGTGTCTAAAGGTGGTAGATCCTTTTCCTACTTAGCCCCTAAGCTCTGGAATGATTTACCAAATAATGTTCGAGTATCAGACACAGTCGATCAATTTAAATCTAAACTTAAGACATTCTTCTTTAACAAAGCATTCACATAAAATGTCCAGTAAATGTACTTTTCCCGCAGTAGTTAGTTTGTCTAGAACAAAGCACTCACATACCTCATATGGGTAATATACTATTGCCGCAATAGTTAGCCTGTCTGGAACCGAGCTGACTTGAACCACTGTAATGTTTAACACTTGCATTACATGCGAACGGCCCCTACGCTAATAGAATTCTGTTTTTCTCTCCCTGTCTTGTCCTCGACCACGAGGACAATGAGACAAACAGACCCAGTTCCTGTTGCTGTGAAGATCATCGCACCACTTATCCACTGGCTGTCCTTCAACGTGATGACCAGCCGATGCCCAACCAACGACCACCAGCTAAACCAGTTTAATTCGCTTACCCGCCTCCTATCCCTACAGTATCTATCTATCTATCTATCTATCTATCTATCTATCTATCTATCTATATATATATATATAAATATATATTCATTCCTCCCAAGGGTTTTTGTCCTTCTAGGAGTTTTTCCCATTGGGTTTTTTCCTAGGGGTTCTTTTCGTCCCAGGGAGAGTCAGCCAACTTTGGCTTAACTTAGCACTTTACTGTATACGTTACATTATTAATATGCTCGCTTGTACGGTTTAACCACTATCTCTACTTCTTATATTATCTATTGATTTTCTGTGTTCTCCTCTACATCTTCTCATATAAAGCTGCTTTGCAACAATTAACACTTGTGAAAAGCGCTATATAAATAAAATTGAATTGAATTGATGGACAGCTACATGACACACTGCAATACAGGTCAGTTTCGATTTTGGATCTGTGTGGCTCTTTAACTGGGAACGTTTCTGGAAACACGTATTAACGATAAGGTAAAACTTAAGAACGACGTAGAAGGTTTCGGGAAAAGACCATTATGTTTTTCTGGGTTTTTTCCCAGTAATTCAAGATTAATTTGTTCTGACACAGTTTAACTCTGAGTAGTTGAAATATTTTATTACCACCATCTGAACTATAGAAAATAAATTTTGATAATGTGCATGTGTGTGGTTTGACCGCAAATAGGGCTGCACCATTACTACAAAATAATAATTGTATATTGTTTACCATTATATTGTAATTGCAATTATTATTAACAATAAAACGATTTTATATTAAAATTTTGAAATGATTTATAACATTATGTGAAGCGGCTGCATGGTAAATTCTAAACATCAAAAACTAGTAATATAATGTAAATCACAAATAATTATGGTAGATATTTAATAATCCTAATTATTAATTAGTGAAAAATATTATTTTATTTAAACGGGGGAATCCCCTCTCCCTCCCTCCGCTTCTCCTCTCTATTCTTCAATAGCAACAGACTAAAGTTCAGATGACTGTAAACACCACCTTCACATGAGACTTTTGGAGAACGTGTCTACATTAAATATTTATTTCAGCGCAGATGCTACGCTGTATCTGCGCAAACAGCGGAGTGCTCGTCTGACTCTAAATGAAAGGTCACGGTCCGAGTCAACAATACAGTTACAGTAAATATGCAGTTTGCGATGTTCTTGTTGTCTAGTTCAACACACAAGATAATAAATAATTTACAAACTATGACTATTTTTTAACATGAAAGTGCATTAAAAACGGACACCTCTTTAAATGATGATAAAGAGTTAAAGTATAGTTACCTATGCGTGCATTTATTTTCCTGTTCTCTGTTGTCCGTCCATCCATGCTGCTATTTCATGTTTAAAGAGCGAAAGCTAAAGTGAATCTTCTTCTATGCATTTACTGCTGGAGCAACGCAGCGTCACAGCGACACCTATGGCCAATGTTGTGCCTTCTCTCTCTTTCTGTTTTTTGGCGGATCGCAACCAACTTGTTTAGGTGCATACCGCCACCTACTGTACCGGAATGTGCAATTTCAGGGCTTCATGAACATTTCATCATCCAAAAAAAATTTAATAACAATAATGATGCTAAATACTGTATTTTAACAATGTGTCCTTAAGAAACTTAAATATAACTTTGCTACATTCCCTCATTTTCTCATATGCCCCCAAAACTCCTTTCAAACTCCATTCTTGTTTTAACTCGTATATCTTATCTTGTAAAATCCTCCTTTCAGCATTATATCTTACACATCACATTATAATAGCCTATGCTCCACATTTTTTGGAACATTAGGGGAGACCGGGGCTGGTTGTCTCACGGGTTGGTTGTCACACTGCTTATTCCAGACACACTACATGGCGCTGTGGTACAATTTTGATATCAATCTGTTAGCCTTTAATAGCTTACTCATTTGCAATTGTAATTTTGCTGAGTAGACACAAAACATTGAGGTTAGGAGACATTTTTTATTTTTATGGGTCAGAGTAAATTTTCATGTTGGTGTTGTTTTTGTGTTGAGATCTTGTAGGATATTAGTCATTTAAAAACAAAACACTCATTAAAAAGCTAAAAGTAGTAGCTTTATTTTGAATCATCTTTTAGCGATCAAGTTAAAGCCGTGTGGTAGCTAGCTTATCATGTTTGTCAAGAAGTCAGTTGGGGATGGTTGTCACATAGCTTGCGGGGTTGGTTGTCACATAGCCTAAGAATATTGGACATGTAGGCCTTTTAAGACTGTTTGTCTGTTTGTTTGTTTTTGTTTGCTGTTAAAATAAAATAAATAAAGCATTAAATAAAGAGGTTTTAACTGTCTGCCATTATTGGACAAACTGATTAATTCAGGTGTGCCTGACCTCAGTAGTCACAACAACAATAATCAGGCACACCTGGATTAATCAGTTTGTCCAATAATGGCAGACAGGAAACAAGGAGCTGGCTGAAGTTCATAGTGCAGCTGGGCATAAAGCCTACTCAAGTAACTGATCGCCCACTTTAATCCCATTGTTTAAACATAAGGGGCATTAATAACAACTATCATAGGGGTGTATTCATATTAAAACTTATTTGCAGTTTCTAGCTAAAAAAACTAAAAAGTTACACATTATCTTTTCAGATCCCAATTTATCACCGAAATCCTATTGAACCTCTATAGGGACAACCAACCCCATACCCTGTGACAACCAACCCCGTGATGGGGTTGGTTGTCACATTGTGTCAGAGTGTATTTGATGGTTAATTACTTCCTGTTACAATACATTCTTAAAGTAAAAAGTATACACATTTAAAGCCAAGACTCCAAAGTTTCATTTCATGTAGGAATTACCAAACATGGGGACTTGTGACTTGGTGACTTGGACTCGAGTCGACTTGAGTCGCTATTTTTGTGACTTGTGACCTTACTTGACAAAAAATAAAATACTTGAGACTTGACTCGGACTTGGAAGTTAAAGACTCGGGACTTGACTTGACTTGAGACACGATGACTTGAATGACTTGACTATTAATCACATCATGTTTTCAATTAAAATATATCAACTATTTAAAAAAAATTAAGTTGACCCAGCTGGAGCGCAGGCTGAGACTGGCATTGTCATGACTGAATTACGACACTATCATCAGTCATGCCCTCTCGTACCTTACGCACACCACACCCACTTAGAAAAGATATCAACATGTCAGCTGGAGGGGTAGTGGGGTAGCGAGGGTCATCGCTTTCGGCTTCAACAAGATGGCAAAAGACGAACAGTGTGTTGCAAGACATACAACATTAAAATCACAGGCAGCCACAACCTCCAATTGCGTCCGTCATTTGAAGAGCCATTCTGCCCAGTAAGTGCTTGTCAATTTGTTAATATCTGGTTAGTTGGCAGTTAGCTAATGTAATAATAGCTAAAGTAGCCGTTAACCCTCATCATACCGTGTTGGGGACAAATGTGGGCACACACACACACACACACACACACACACACACACACACACACACACACACACACACACACACACACACAGAAAAATTACTGGATTGTACAATGTTAAGAGTGATTCACATACTGCGTCTTTTGCGCCCTCAAGTTCGTTATTTCAAATATAAGCGCGCGAACGGAAGAGATTACAATTTTGTTTGATTCCATGATGTATTTTACTGAAAATGAGTATTTTGTTATATCTTTATATTCTATATATCTTTATTAAGATCAGATTCTGCAGGTAAAATTACAATAATAAGGCGACTTGACTTGGACTTGACTTGACCTACTACAGGACTTGACTTGACTTGACATAGCCTGTGACTCGACTTGACTTGACTTGCCCAAGAAAAAAAATACTTGGGACTTACTTGAGACTTGAAAGTTCAGACTTGAGACTTACTTGAGACTTGCACATGTGTGACTTGGTCCCATCTCTGGGAATTACTGCTGAAAGATTTTTTGAAGATGAGCAATTCATGCATGAGTAAAAATTGTGACAACCAACCCCGGTCTCCCCTACATTCATCGCACTTATCTGAAGTAATTTTCAGTGTTGTGCCGCTTTCTTCTTCGATGAGCTTGATTCTGGTGCAATGGTTTAGTCTGTATACAAAGATGTTTAAGATGTTTCCTTAAACAGGTTCAAAGTTTAGTTAAACATCTGTTTAACTAAACTCTGTTAAAATTTGTTACATAATAGTAAAATAATAGTATTACAATATAAAGTTTTTCCAACAGTTTTATCAGTCTTATTTAACAGTTAAAATAAACATTAAGAAATTATAAAATAAGG
Source organism: Misgurnus anguillicaudatus (assembly GCF_027580225.2). Lineage (NCBI taxonomy): Eukaryota > Metazoa > Chordata > Actinopteri > Cypriniformes > Cobitidae > Misgurnus > Misgurnus anguillicaudatus. Next base: position 26,452,668 of record NC_073344.2, on the reverse strand, counting down.
CAGTCAAATGTAGAACTCAAATTTAAATTACTAGATGAAGAAATGGTACTGTATAATATATTATTAGATAAAGTAAAAAATATATCCATTCAAGAAAGTGTGTGTAGTAGGCTAATCATGTTTCTTTAAATCAAATCAACAATAGGCAGGACTGTAATGCTCGTGACGTGTCCCTTTTCCAGTGTGTTATTCAAAACGACGGTTAACTATAGCGCTAAGAGAAAGGGATTTTAACTGTATGTCCTTTTTACATTGTACTCGGCAAGCGTAATATAAGCGTTTGTGCAGCATTTAATGCAAATATTTTTATCTTTAACTCTCTGGGGTCGATTTAAATCAATACAATTCTGTAGTAGACAGTAAAACTTTAAAGGGGTCATAGCATGAAAATTAGACTTTTTTCATGTTTAAGTGCTATAATTGGGTCTCCAGTGCTTCTATCAACCTAGAAAATGTGATAAAGATCAACCCAGTAACTTAATTTGAGTAAGCCATTTTCTGCAAGCATGTGAAAAATTAGGTCGTTCAGGTTTCGCCTGTTTTGTGAGGTAGGTAGCAAGGCGAATTACAATAATCACACCCCCTTTATCTGCACTATCCAACCACAGCACTGCAACTTAGTGCAGAGAGAAAGAGAGAGAAATGAAGGAATTGACAGCACAATTGAGTTTTAATTACAACAAACCACCATCATTGTGATTAGTGTTTGCACTTCATCCGCTCATTTGAATTTTAAACGACGCACCCAAAAACGGCACACTTTTGCTCAGGCCTACAAATTTGCATTTTTAACATGCTATAATAAATTATCTATATGGTATTTTGAGCTAAAACTTCACATATGTGCTCTGGAGACCCCAAAGATTTAGTTTACATCTTAAAAATTTCTCATAATATGACCCCTTTAAATAAGTTTACCTTCAAGTCTCACTACATTCAATCATTCAGTTATTTAATTATTTCCATTGAGCATTTTCACTATTTAATAAACATACTTAAGCTTATATATATATATATATATATATATATATATATATATATATATATATATATATAAACAAGGTATTTAAACAAGGTATTTAAATTTAAGCATATATTTTAAATAAAACTCATTGTGTGCTTAATGGCAAAAGGGTATTGAACATAAAAACAAAAACACAAAAACTGCAAACAGGGGTTTCACAGGCTGTGTCATGTTGTAAGGGTTCTGTCTTGTGTTTTGTTTGGTTTTGTGTTTAGTTTTTTTTGACATGTTCTGTTTCAGGTCTTGTATTTTGAATTCTTGTCATGTCACATTTCACTTCCTGTTTGTCCCTATAAAACCAGTTCAATCTCCACATCACAGGGGAAGTATTGTATGTGTAACAGCTGCAGTTCTGAGCGTTTCATGATCATTGTTAATATCTCGTTTCATGCTTCATGTCTTGTTTTGTATTACGCCTGTTTCACACATCCTCCGTATTGCAGTATGTATGCGGTGGGATACGTCAAGCATCCGTTGTGCTTTCACACATACTCCGTTTGCAGTGCGTTGCTAACCGCTGCTTCTGCGTATCAAATGATCATGCGATTGACACTTTCTGTTGAAAAGCGCAATAAACAATATAATAGTCTGCTGTGTTTTTTTCTTTACAAAACAATATACTTTAGATATTATTACTAGTTAGGATGTTTAAAATCTCTAGTGTAGTGGTCAGGACACATGAATGGATCAAAGGTCTATTTATCTCCACATATATCATAAATATAAATTAGCATTATAACTTTTGAAGAGAAAATATAGGTGACAGGCATGGTCACATTATAGGCTACATTTCCTACTATTTATATATTTGCATAGACGAAAGTATAACGGCAATGAACGTCTCATATGGCAAGAAATATTCTCACATAATTAAAATAACAACATAATGACATGAATCAACAGACAAGGAAACAAGAGTGACATGCAAATTGTATTACTGAAATAAACTCTGAGATAAATACGCCAAACACGCTGTTATAACTGCAACAAGTCTAAATAAGCTCAATAACAATTGAAAAAACATTATTATCTCTCAAAACGTTATATGACAAACGTTATATTTAAAGCAAATGTATTCATTCAATCATTTAAGATCCACACATTATTCCATATTAGCCTACTCCCGTTACTGAGCACGTTCGTCTCTGGCCTCGCTCTGTTATAATAGCGCTGATTGACAGGTGCGCTTCCCCGTCTTTCAAACAGATCATTTTAGGGTATAGTTGTCCTTAGAAAAAATAACCATAATTTTATTATGATGAAAACGTTTTTGTCAGATTGATTATGAATAGTTTAACTAAAAATTCCATGGTTATAGTTATTAGGTGAGACAGTAAATTTGGTTACTGTTGTTTTACAAATAAAAAACTAAAAGACTATGTTAATGTTAAACAACTAAAATATAAATAAAATTAATAGCATTCTTTATCTATATGCATGTATATAAACACGGTAGAATATTTAACATATAATTTTTCAACTCGTGGTGTTTTGCTTTAATTGGTTCATACTGGGATTAAACAAATAAGATTACAGAAAAAAATTACTGAAAAAATTAATTTACATCCATTTAGGGTGAAATTACTGCATTTTTGTGTAAATCCGTGTTCATTCTGACTTTAAATCAGCACGTGCAGCTTGCGTGCCGTACAGCAAAAATAGACTCACTGCCGAAACGATCGCAGCACTGCTGCACCGCATCTGCAACGGACCGGACAGACCGCATACGTATACTGTGTGAAAGCTCTAACCTTTTAACATGGCCACGTAAAAAATTACGCACCGCAAACGCACTGCATGCGGAGTATGTGTGAAACAGGCATTATTGTTCATGGTTTTGACCTTGCCTGCATTTTTGGATTACTCTTTTTGATTGCCCCTTTGGATTTGTTTGCCAGCCCTTTTGGGATTTATAAATAAACCTTCTTGCACATGGATTCTCCTCTCTCTTGCTTTGTTTAAAGCAGCCCTACGTTACACATGTCAAGGGTTAGGTCTGCCTCACATATTATGTTCACATTCATTATAGCGTTGAAACTTTCAGCTTTGAGGGGATCAGGAGAGCTGTTGGACATTATGATTGGTGGAGCTGTAGGCCACCCCATTGGATGTAATTTTTCCTATAAACTATCTATTTACGATTGTTACGGATGTCAGTGTTAACGCCCCCATTGCTCAGCACTCTCATTACCCCGAATTCTAACCTGGACTTTTTTCTCAGCTTTGATCATTGTTCATTTGACAACTTTCAAAGCATGCTGCAAACTATCTTCGAGCATCTGGCTGGAGGCCGCGACCCGGGGAAATTACTGACCACTCCTCACGCACTGCCACTGAATATGCTCTACAATTCCATACTTTAGCTGCACAAACCAACTGGGTGGAGGATATGTAACGCAACGTATGGGTTACATATCCTCCACCCAGTTGGTTAGGGTTAGGGTTCAGGATTCGGATTCACTTTAAAGAAAATGAGAAAAAAATATCTACTAGGTCTGAGATCACCAAACACCTAAATTAACAGCTTATCTTAATTTTTGGAGTCCCGGGTTCGGGGTCTCACACAACAACAACAAAAAAAATAGTTTAAGGATAGTGTGTCTGCACTTATATGAAATCAGATCTAATTTAATTTATATATATAACTGCTTGAATAAAGGCACAAACACAAGAATTAACCTGAGTGAATAGTAGTGTATTTACTACCCTTTTTACTTCTTTATACCTTTGAACTGTATTGCAAGTTTATGCAACTTTTCTTTCTGTTCACAATTGACCCATTGAACAATAACAGATATCATTTAACAATCGCAGTAACAAAAAAATATATATATCCCACACAGTAAGAATCCAAATATAAATGTACCAAAGTTCTTAATTTGAGGTAGAAATGTGTTTAGCTCAGTTCAGTCCGTGTGTGTGTGTATATAAAGGAGAGAAAGACTACAAATTTCACAATGAATCCAAACGCTGAAGAAACAAACTTTAATAGTAGAGTCCTGTGAGTGTGCAGTCCATCTGTAGCGAATTCCACCGTATCGCGTCCGTATTGGCCCGAATCCCAAAACAATCACAGCGTGATGAAACAGTCCAAGTTCATCAAACACATGCTGCAATCCTTACCTAACGCAATGAAACAGTTTAATCATGTATTTAGATAGAGATTTGCAAGGATGGATTAAGTTGAGCAGCTGCCAAAATGCAGCGCACATCTATCACCACAAGGTGGTGCACAAGTGACGTCAGCATCACTCTACTACATTCACATAATGTTGATCACTTTCAAATTAAAACATTATGTAAACATATATTGTTTAAATACAATCTCAAAACTATTTAAACAACAATGACTATAATATGAAGAAAAGGAAAGAGGAGAAAAAAAAACTCAGTCTGCAAACTTTATGCCCGATTCACAGACGGCATCACCCATCATCATCTTACATTAAAAATTAAAATACACAGAAATTATTCAGAAAATAAGAATGTGTGATGATGAACATAGCAGTTTATCATCCCAGGAAACATTAGAACCATAGGAAATGATATTTTGTCTCACTGTGTATTTTGGTGTTTTAACCTAACTGTGAAGGAGTGATTGGAGTAGCATGAATGTCTAACATTTTCCCTTAATTATTGGGCTGTACCATTAAGGCATACATAATTTGATATAAGTTTTGAGTGTAAGTAATTGCTTCTAAATGTGAAATGATTATGTTAATATGTGTACAGTGTTATTCAGTAAATGAGTTTAAGTGTTTGGATCTGTTTAAGATTTAAAGAGAACAATTCTTTGTCATGTGTAGTGTGTGTCAAACATCCCTAGTAAATGGTATGATCCATTTAGTTTGGCGGGAAGAGCTCCTCCAGGAAGGTTTTATGAGGGTTAACAGGTGGATGATTAGGAAGGTAGTGTGTGTGTGTCTGAGGCCATGTTTACATTAGAGCATTTGCGTTTTAAAACGGCATTTTAAAATGAAAACGATCCTCGTTTATACTGGCATTTTTAAAAGAATCTTCATCCACACTATACACCACCATAAACGCATGAAACATGACCAATCACCTAACTGGGCATGCGCATATAAGTGTAAAATAACTTATTACTCTAATAATAGCTTACCTTTGCACGTTTACGCAGCCTATGGGTGTGCGATATTGACAAAAAGTCATACATGGGTCCTTTGCTGGCAACTATAACAGACACTATTTTTGAACCTATAAAAATGTGTTTGGGAAAGTCTTATACTGTTCTACTTCCCCCCTACAACATATTAATATGATTAATAGGTTAATTTTTATTTTATAACTAAACAGAAAGGTATTTATGATTTAAAAAGAAATCATTCAAGTGAACAGTACTAAACAGTAGCGAACTTGAAGCAAAAATAAATGTCAGCAAATGCAAACTTTAATCAAACATAGTAAGAGGTGAAGTATTGCTTTAGCCTACCAGAAATGCTTATTGCATTAATTTTTAAAACTGTGCGAGGTCCGTGCACGTCCTCCGCTAGCAACACACAAATAGCTAAAAGCGCAAGCGCCTAAACGAGCATCATATTAATGACGTTGAGTTTATTGTTTTTATTAATTTATATTCACAAAACTTATCAACAAAACATCGATTAAAATTAAGAGACAAATTATCTGGAACGAAATTCATTTTAAAGTAGCAAACAAAACTTACATTAAACTGGAAAATATTGTCTGACCCATTACAATTCTCCCTTCATATTGGCCTTTACAACGCTCTATATTGCGTTTAAAATTACAGTCTATCTTTCGTAAGCTAACTAAATTTAAACAAAACATAAACACTTATACTGTTCTAGCTCCCCCTACAACATATTAATATGATTAATAGGTTAATTTTGATTTTATAACTAAACAGAAAGGTCTTTATGATTTAAAAAGAAAGCATTCTAAACAGTAGCGAACTTAAAGCAAAAATAAATTTTAGCAAATGCAAACTTCAATCAAAATATAGTAAGAAGTGAAGTATTGCTTTAGCCTACCAGAAATGCTTAATGCATTAATTTTTAAAAGTGTGCGAGGTCCGTGCACGTCCTCCGCTAGCAACACACAAATAGCTAAAAGCCAAGCGCCTAAACGAGCATTATATTAATGACGTTGAGTTTATTGTTTTTATTAATTTATATTCAACAAACTTATCAACAAAACATCGATTAAAATTAAGAGACAAATTATCTGAAACGAAATTCATTTTAAAGTAGCAAACAAAACTTACATTAAACTGGAAAATAATGTCTGACCCATTACAATTCTCCCTTCATATTGGCCTTTGCAACGCCTATATGGCGTATAAAATTACAGTCTATCTTTCGTAAGCTAACTAAATTTAAACAAAACATAAACACATTAAACCCAACAATACTCAAACATTTAATATAAAACAGACATTATCTATAAGGATACATGTTAAAACAATCCGATATAGCGTTTATAATAGCTGGTTGGTAGATGTTTACTATTTTTGGCAAAACCTTCGTTGCAAACCAACATTTACATCAATAAAATAATTTTCACTTTGAAAATGATGCGCTGTCACGTTAATATCAGCTGTTCGTTTACATAAGACTCCGTCTACGTTCATTTACACTCAGAGCAACGTCTGAGTTCTCAAACTAAAACAGGGTCTTCAGCGTTTGCGAACGAATCCGTTTATGAGGGTCGAAAACGGTGATGTAGTGTAGATGAAAGGCGTAAACGTAGCAAAAGTAACGCGTTTTAAAGCATAAACGCATTAATGTAAACATAGCCTGAGGTGAGACCACATGTAGAGGCTCATGCCTCAAACAAGGTTTTAACCTGTTTACTGCTCACAGCATGATGTGATTTTATACAAATTGAAAATGGACTATGTGATAAGAATTTTTGAGTGTTTTTGGTGAGCACTAAATGAACACGGCTGGTGAAAATAAACACCTTGGAATTGAAAAGACTGCCAAAGTTTTCTGCTCCCTTTATTTGCTTTTCTGGGCCTCTCCGGCAATACATCTGGTACGACAGAATGATTAAACCTTACCTAACGCAATGAAACAGTTTAAGCATGTATAGAGATAGAGATTTGCAAGGATGGATTAAGTTGAGCAGCTGCCAAAATGCAGCGCACATCTATCAAAGTGACGTCAGCATCACTCGACTCAACTTCTCTAATAATCCATTACAATTCACATAAAAAATACACACACATATATATATATATAAATGTATTTGACAAAAAAATATATAAATGAGAAAAAAACAATAAAAAAAACTTATTCTCAAGTATGAGTGACAGAAATATTCAATCCATCAGTTCAATTATTTGAGTGGGTTACATCTACATTGAGTATCTTGTTTCACCAAGGATTGAGCTTGGAGTTACAGTCAGAATTAGCCTGCCGGGATGAGGGGATGAGTTTCAACGAGTTTGTCAGTCTCACTATTCGCATTGAATAGTGAGATTGACAAACTATTCAATGCGAATTAATAGTCCACGGTTAAGAATTTAGGTGTGATGTTCGACAGCAATTTATCCTTCGATAGCCATATCTCCAATATCTGCCGCACAGCATTCTTCCATATTAGAAATATCTCAAAAATACACCATATATTGTCTGCATCAAATGCAGAGAAGCTTATTCACGCTTTTATGACCTCTAGAATAGACTATTGGAACTCGTTACTCGGAGGATGCCATGCAAATCAGGTAAACAAGCTTCAGCTAGTTCAAAACGCTTCTGCAAGAGTGGTTACTCGATCTAAGAAGTATGACCACATAAGCCCAATTTTGGCATCTTTACACTGGCTACCAGTTAAATATTGCATACAATTTAAAATATTACTAATCACCTACAAAGCCTTAAATGGCCTAGCACCCTCATATTTTAAAGAATTACTTTCAGAATACAATCCATCACGTGCATTGCGGTCGCAAAATTCTGGTCTCTTAATTATTCCTAAAATATCAAAAGTGTCTAAAGGTGGCAGATTCTTTTCCTACTTAGCCCCTAAGATGATGATCGTTGTTAAGGCATCAGCTGGGCATCACGTTGAAGGACGGCCAGTAGATCAGAGGTGTGCCGACTTTCACATTTACTGGAACTGGGTCTGTTTGTCTCATTGTCTTCGGGGTCGAAGACAGGACAGAGAGAGAAAAACAAAATCATATTAGCGTAGGGGCCGTTCATATGTAACGCAAGTGTCACACAGTGATGTGGTTTAAATCAGCTTAGTTCCAGACAGGCTAACTATTGCGGCATAATTATGTTATCCACAGTTGAGGATTTAGCAAATTGGAGGCCCAATGCGAAGGCATATATGGTAACTAAGGGTTACCTTCCGATCTTTAAGAGAAAATGAAACCTGTCGACCCGTTAGACTAAAGCCTGAAGCCCCACTGTCGTCGTTAATGCAGGTTAAGTGGCAAACGGGTCTATATTGCATACTATTCACAAGACCACGAGAAAACGCCAACATCGCAACCTGACCATACGTGCCAACCCGTTTGACTAAGGCTGGAGGCCCCACTGTCGTCGTTAATGCAGGTTTAGTGGCAAACGGGTCTGTATGGCATACAATTCGCAAGATACAAGAAAGTGCCAAAATCGCAACCCGACCATATGTGCCAACCATTTGACTAAAGCCAGAGGCCCCACTGTCGTCGTTAATGCAAGTTCAGTGGCAAATGGTGGCAAACTATTTAATGCAATTACTTTTGAAGTATTCATGCTGATAAGGTTTTTATTTATTCATTTGGTTGGTCTGTGTTATGACCGTGAGTGCTTTGTTCCGTAAAAATAATTATTGCGAGTTAAGTACCTTTATTAGACAAATTATGCGAATGCTTTGTTGAAGAGAAACGTTTTAAGTCTAGATTTAAAATTATCGACTGTGTCTGATTCTCGGACATCGGTTGGCAAATCATTCCAGAGCTTAGGGGCTAAGTAGGAAAAGGATCTTCCACTTTTAGACACTTTTGATAGTCTAGGGATAATCAAGAGACCAGAATTTTGCGACCGTAGTGTGCGTAATGGATTGTATTCTAATAGTAATTCTCTAAGATATGAGGGTGCTAGGCCATTTAAAGCTTTGTAGGTGATTAGTGATATTTTAAATTGTATGGGATATTTAACTGGTAGCCAGTGTAAAGATGCCAGAATTGGGCTTATGTGGTCATACTTCTTAGATCGAGTAAGTACCCTTGCAGAAGCGTTTTGAACTAGGTGAAGCTTGTTTACCTGATTTGTATGGCATCCCCCGAGTAGCGAGTTACAATAGTCTATTCTAGAGGTCATAAAAGCATGGAAAAGCTTCTCTGCATCAGATGTAGACAGTATATGGTGTATTTTTGAGATATTTCTGAGATATTTCTAAGATGGAAGAATGCTGTGTGGCAGACGTTGACGATATGACTATCGAAGGATAAGTTGCTGTTCGAACATCACACCTAAGTTCCTTAACCGTGCAAGATGGCACCACAGTGCAGCCATCTATGTGCAACTTGTAATAAGACATATTATGTTTGTAGCGATTTGGTTCAATAAAAAGTATCTCTGTCTTATTGGAGTTGAGCTTAAGAAAGTTATGTGCCATCCAGTAACTAACATCGCTAATGCAGTCTGTTAGCTTAGAAAACGTGTGTGTTTCGCTGGGATGTGAGGAGATGTAAAGCTGGGTATCATCTGCATAGCAGTGAAAACTTATGTTATGTTTCCTTATAATGTCTCGGTTCTTTAAGAATCTCCCCACCGAACAGGGCATTATGAGAGGACACGTTGTTATGACTCGTTGTGGTTTTTTATTTGAACTGAATGTTTTTACAAACAGCTAATTTGTCCACAAATAGCAGGTTATAAACCTGTAGAAATAGAAAGGCTATAGTATAAATAACAATATTGATATACATAATATACAATACATTATAAATACTAATATGAATAAAATATAAATGTCAATATAGAAAAACAGTATTTAGTATTATAGATTTTATAATATACTTGGTTTCAACTGAATAACTGAATAAAGCACATCTCTAAACACATAAATGCAAATCAATGTAAACCACATCAAATATACATCAATGTTAATGTTACACATTAAACTTATATATACTATATATATATATATATATATATATACATTTAATCACAAAGGTGTAAGTTAATCTAAAGTGAATACAGTGGGTGTAGTTTTAAATAGCGACGCTGTGCATAGCAATCCATTACCAATGTAAAGCGATTGACTACATTACCCATCTAACACCGCAACCAGGAAGTAGCTTGTTAGTGAAACGCTCCAATTTCAAACATTTACCGGAATATATCACGGATACTATCGAGCTGACAGCGTTAAACATTAGACCACAGATAAGGTTTAGCTCTTTCACTGCCAGCGTTTTTTAAAAAAGTTGCCAGCCAACGCCAGCGTTTTTCATGATTTTCACCAAAGTTTGATGCCTTCCAGAAAATGTTCTTTTTTAAATATATAAACATATGTCACCGGGTGACTATGATAGGGCGGAACCAAAAGTGGTGGAGAGAGGTTCCGCCTGAAGATGGTTTCCGCCTGGACCCGATTTTAAAAACACCATTTTGCTTCCTGGTCTCCCTGACAACACAAATGAGGAGTGAACGAGCTACAAGTGCGACAAATTAATGCGGCAGCCCATGATTGGAGGAGGAAGTGAAGATGAGGCATATAAATAGGTCTAGAGAAGCACAACGGGGGAGAGTTGTTTCGGGCGTGAGCCCCTTTATGCCTAGGGCAAACCAAACCACATGCTCCGTCCCTGGAGGAGCCGAAGGGCGCCGTTGATCCGCGAATCGCTTATAGCGTAAGGAAAGAGGGCGGCAGCCAAAAGAGGCGAAAAGGACGGGGCTGTGAAAGTTAAAGGAGCACCACACCGAAGTGCTTTTTGGTGTTTTTGATCGCTGCTGTGCAGACCCGTGTACGTGTTGGAAACCGATCCCTTGGGGAAGAGAACGGAAGCTTGTTGACGGTAAAGCTAGAAGGAATAGAGATTGGAGGTGACTGGGTGAAGGAAAACTTATTAAATCTACGTGACGGGATCGAGTAACAGTGGAAGAACAACGGTGTATTGCGGATGTACGAACATGTGAGTAACAGTAGAAATCTTCACAAGTGTTACGAAAGAAGAATTACTTGAAGTGTGTGGGAGTGTGCTAAGCAGTGACGGCCCTACGGGGGAGAAAAGCGTAGGCGAGCCGGGAGCTAGTATTGAAGCGTAAGCGAGAGAACGCCCCCCCTGTGGACAAACCCTACCATATGTGAGTACCCCAAACATTGTCATACAGATCATTATTGAAGCCGGCCTGTGTTTTTTTCTAAACTTATGCTGTGAGTTATCGATCGAGGGTTCGGCCCCACTGGATGAGAGAAGTGTGGGCGAGCCGAGTGAGGTGTATTTGGAACAGTTGGGAGATCCAACGACAAATTGTACAATCCTTTTCCCCTTGTGCTGGAAATAGTGCCCAACAAGTCACCCGAGAGACCTGGGCTGAGTTGGTTAAACTCCTTGTGTCACATGAAATGTGTGAGAACTGCTGTGGGTGAGTCTTGAACTTTACTTTGTGGGTGTGTGCACTAAAGCTTGTAGTGTGGTGCTGTGCTTTTAGAAACAGGAGTCGCCCTCAGTCCAGTGGAACCGTGGGAAGTTACCAGCGCGTTGTGGTCAGACCAGCGCAAGAGAAGACAACCAGAAGAGTAGGATCTTTGGTGTGTCAGCGCCAGCCCGGGCCGATCCCGAGTGAGGGCAGTGGGAAATCCTACCTACGTAACTGTGTGAGTAAAAGCGATTGGCATCTATTGTGTGGCCCTACGGTATTTTCGAGGGCAGTTGCATGCACATCCTCCATCTTCGTACGGAGCCTCTCCAAGAGTTCGCCCCAGTTCAACACCCCCAGTACCAGAGAGGAGGGGGGTAACTAGGGAAGCGTTCAGGCCCCGTACGCACCTACCAGACGTCCCCTGTGTGCAGCAGGCGCCCCGAAAGTCCACTGCCCCCCGGGAGAAGTGTTGGGTGAGACAACCATTGAATACCTTACCTGTGTGGTGTAACTTACCTCTGTTTCTAGCACGCCCTGAAGAGGAACGCAAAGCCCCAGTTTATGAAACCACTTACCTCTGTGTGAATGCCTTACCTGTGTGGTGTAATTTACTTCTGCCTCCAGGAGAAGTTGAGGGCGCCACGGATCCAAGAAAAGCCCTGGAAAGGAGCCCTAGTCTCCGCTCCACATTTGGAACAGTCCTGGGGGCGAGAAGAGAAAACCTTGTTTTAATTTGCCCTTTCCCCTTTTCCCTTACATGCCAAATATTTAAATAAAGTTGTATTTTAAATTTAGTATACTTTGTCTGTCTGGTCATTGGGGTGGCTTTGGGAACCTCCCCGAGGTGGAAACTAGAAAGGGGCGTGACCCTTTAGCTATCTCGGGTCCGCTCCGACCTGTGACACATACAATTTACCAAATGAAAGAACAGACCCTCTGCTTTCAAACAAAAAAAAACCCGTTTCATCCTACCTTCAGTAGTTATTTTTTAATCAGCTTTTGAATATGAGTAGGTTTCTGCAAAAACACCACATTTTGAGCAAAAAGCAGAGAAAATTTTTGTGACGGACTTTTCATAGAGTTCCCATTCAGAGCGATCTTTAAAACAGACACGGACATGCAGCCGCTTGCCATAGGGCAATACTTCCGGGTTTAAAAGTTGCGGAAGGGCGCCACCTGGTGGATAATAGCGATATTGCGGAAAGACGGAAAATCTTGTCATTGGCGGGGAAGCGTTAAAGAACCTTACTTTTTTACATCGATGGCGTTTATAGTTTGAAGCCAGAGCAATGTGTAATCTACTGACCCTTTATCAACCATGGTTATCTGGGGGGAGGAAAAAAGTATAAATTATACTTTACAAACAAACATGATTGGTTCAGATGCCTAACCATACAACCCTAACCCTATCAATAACCCTAACCCTAACCCTAACCCTAACCTAGCCGAACCCCAACCCTAACCCTAACCCTAACGAGTTATGGTTAGGTTTTTCGGAAAGTTACAACATCTCCCCCCTATTCGGAGCTCGTCCGAAAAGGTTTGGAATAGGGAGAATGAGGTGGGTGCACGGGCCGACGCATGTTAGACTATACCATGTCGCCTGTGATCGTCTCCCGTCTAGGAGCAGTGCCTTTATCGGCTTCAGGCCACGTAGATAATTTGTTTTTGTGTATTTCTGAGGAATCCTGTTTTTGCTTCAGATCTACATTATTTGTTTTTGTCTTTTCTTTATAACTTAGACTGTGGTTTGTTGTAATGTTTGTATATTGTTTTGTTTTGTATCTAGGAAGGATTTAAGGTAAATCTTGTATAGAGCTTTTTATTTAGATACTATGTCTATGGTGCTTGACTTTAGAATTAGCCAAGATACAGGTATATTTTAAAGAAGTCTAGGTTTCCTGACCTTAGGTTTAGGGGCAGGTTTAGGTTAAGTGTAGTGATTACTATTTGTCCCGATGGTGCCTGACTTTGGGGTTAGGGTTAGGGTTAGGAGTTCAGGTTAGTCCAGAGACTGAACAAGTCCAGACTCGGTTTGCATGGGCCATCAGTCAACTGACCACTCCGAGCAATCCCATCAGCACCCCCAGGAACAGAAAGGCCCCCACCCCACAGTCCCACTGTATGTATGGTTGTTGTACCGTATGTCAAAAGGTATAAGAACATACCTGAGGTATCCATGTACGTAGAGAAACTGTGAGTTCCACATCCACAATCAACAGGTGAACAATTCTTTAATCATGTATAATTTTAATCTCATCAGTGTCTTGTGTTTGTAATTTTTGTGTTTTAATATGAATTATTATATGTGTGTATATATACTGTGTATATAGTGTGTGTGCCTCCTATGGGGTATTTTTTTAATATTTATATTTATACTGTGTGTAAAATCCTGTGTATTATGCTACTATACTTTTGTATAGTATAAATGAATTCAATGTATTGTGATATAGGGGTTATGAATGTATAGTGTTTCAATTATAAAGGGTTGTGGCCTACAGGGTTGGGGGCTATTTGTCAATGAAGGATAATCTTAGGTTTTGTGACCTTGGGGTTAGGGAATGGGGGGGATATACGCTTAGGTCATGTGACCTTGGTTAGGGTTAGGGTTAGGTTAGGTTAGGAATTGGCTAAAAGCCAGGCCAAAGCCAGACCCAAGGTCCAACTCGGAAGCACTGACCATCGTTCAACTGGCCGCCTCAGGTAAGTCCCCATTATCATACCAAAGGCCCAAAACAGTATGCACAAGCACTCACATTATCCTACATTTTGGAAAAAAAATCCACATTGGTGGTTAGTGAGCTTAGGGCTGCTTTTTGCAGGGCTCGTGTGACGTTGGGGTTAGAGTTTGTGTTCAGGTGAGAGGATCTGTATGGATCTACTTCGATCACCGTCAACATTAAAGGACTCCAGATGGTGTTATGCTGGTGTTCGAGAGAAGGCTTTGGTTTGTTAGCCTGTCACGCGACGTTTCGACAGCTTTTTGTGTCTTCTTCAGGCGAGGCTTAATTTTTAAAAATTATTAAAGAGGACTCAACACCGTTCTTCTGGTGGAGACTGATTTAAAATGAGGCTCTACACTGTTCAAAAGCTTCAGAAGGACCTTCAACATCGTCCAATGACAGAGATTGATACGAGACCGGTACTCTACACTGTTCTTCTGACATATGACCATAACACACCGACCCAAAGTGTGCCTCCATCTTATTTGAGACGTGAGATACCCTTTTATACATCCATCCTATGCTTACTTTCCACATTTCGGGCTGATAGGAGATTTCTAGGGTGGTCTTTAATGTCTATTTCTCAGTGGAAACCAGATCCAAAATAAATACTCCATGTCCATCTTCTTGTTGAGAAACCTTCTTACTAGTTTTGATACCAGCGGAGGCTGATTTTAAATGAGTTCTCGACACTCTATGCGGTGGAGTTTATATACCACACATAAATATTTTTTTATTGTGTGTTTAACATTTTCTTTTAAATGTAAAACCCCTTTAATAATTTTACATCCACTTTTCCTCTGTCTCAGTGTCTATCTTTTATAGCTCTTTATATATCTGAGAAGGGCGTGGCTTCTCTCCTAATTTTCTTTCTTCTTCCCAACGTGAAATAAAATTTTAGAAAGCATATTTTTGCTTATTACTTGTAATACCATAGTGAGACCATTGGTACAACAATGGAAACCACACTTTTCAAGGTCCAGAGAGCGAGGCACTCGCGTGAGTTAGGTTAGGAATTGGCTAAAAGCCAGGCCAAAGCCAGACCCAAGGTCCAACTCGGAAGCACTGACCATCGTTCAACTGGCCGCCTCAGGTAAGTCCCCATTATCATACCAAAGGCCCAAAACAGTATGCACAAGCACTCACATTATCCTACATTTTGGAAAAAAAATCCACATTGGTGGTTAGTGAGCTTAGGGCTGCTTTTTGCAGGGCTCGTGTGACGTTGGGGTTAGAGTTTGTGTTCAGGTGAGAGGATCTGTATGGATCTACTTCGATCACCGTCAACATTAAAGGACTCCAGATGGTGTTATGCTGGTGTTCGAGAGAAGGCTTTGGTTTGTTAGCCTGTCACGCGACGTTTCGACAGCTTTTTGTGTCTTCTTCAGGCGAGGCTTAATTTTTAAAAATTATTAAAGAGGACTCAACACCGTTCTTCTGGTGGAGACTGATTTAAAATGAGGCTCTACACTGTTCAAAAGCTTCAGAAGGACCTTCAACATCGTCCAATGACAGAGATTGATACGAGACCGGTACTCTACACTGTTCTTCTGACATATGACCATAACACACCGACCCAAAGTGTGCCTCCATCTTATTTGAGACGTGAGATACCCTTTTATACATCCATCCTATGCTTACTTTCCACATTTCGGGCTGATAGGAGATTTCTAGGGTGGTCTTTAATGTCTATTTCTCAGTGGAAACCAGATCCAAAATAAATACTCCATGTCCATCTTCTTGTTGAGAAACCTTCTTACTAGTTTTGATACCAGCGGAGGCTGATTTTAAATGAGTTCTCGACACTCTATGCGGTGGAGTTTATATACCACACATAAATATTTTTTTATTGTGTGTTTAACATTTTCTTTTAAATGTAAAACCCCTTTAATAATTTTACATCCACTTTTCCTCTGTCTCAGTGTCTATCTTTTATAGCTCTTTATATATCTGAGAAGGGCGTGGCTTCTCTCCTAATTTTCTTTCTTCTTCCCAACGTGAAATAAAATTTTAGAAAGCATATTTTTGCTTATTACTTGTAATACCATAGTGAGACCATTGGTACAACAATGGAAACCACACTTTTCAAGGTCCAGAGAGCGAGGCACTCGCGTGAGTTAGGTTAGGAATTGGCTAAAAGCCAGGCCAAAGCCAGACCCAAGGTCCAACTCGGAAGCACTGACCATCGTTCAACTGGCCGCCTCAGGTAAGTCCCCATTATCATACCAAAGGCCCAAAACAGTATGCACAAGCACTCACATTATCCTACATTTTGGAAAAAAAATCCACATTGGTGGTTAGTGAGCTTAGGGCTGCTTTTTGCAGGGCTCGTGTGACGTTGGGGTTAGAGTTTGTGTTCAGGTGAGAGGATCTGTATGGATCTACTTCGATCACCGTCAACATTAAAGGACTCCAGATGGTGTTATGCTGGTGTTCGAGAGAAGGCTTTGGTTTGTTAGCCTGTCACGCGACGTTTCGACAGCTTTTTGTGTCTTCTTCAGGCGAGGCTTAATTTTTAAAAATTATTAAAGAGGACTCAACACCGTTCTTCTGGTGGAGACTGATTTAAAATGAGGCTCTACACTGTTCAAAAGCTTCAGAAGGACCTTCAACATCGTCCAATGACAGAGATTGATACGAGACCGGTACTCTACACTGTTCTTCTGACATATGACCATAACACACCGACCCAAAGTGTGCCTCCATCTTATTTGAGACGTGAGATACCCTTTTATACATCCATCCTATGCTTACTTTCCACATTTCGGGCTGATAGGAGATTTCTAGGGTGGTCTTTAATGTCTATTTCTCAGTGGAAACCAGATCCAAAATAAATACTCCATGTCCATCTTCTTGTTGAGAAACCTTCTTACTAGTTTTGATACCAGCGGAGGCTGATTTTAAATGAGTTCTCGACACTCTATGCGGTGGAGTTTATATACCACACATAAATATTTTTTTATTGTGTGTTTAACATTTTCTTTTAAATGTAAAACCCCTTTAATAATTTTACATCCACTTTTCCTCTGTCTCAGTGTCTATCTTTTATAGCTCTTTATATATCTGAGAAGGGCGTGGCTTCTCTCCTAATTTTCTTTCTTCTTCCCAACGTGAAATAAAATTTTAGAAAGCATATTTTTGCTTATTACTTGTAATACCATAGTGAGACCATTGGTACAACAATGGAAACCACACTTTTCAAGGTCCAGAGAGCGAGGCACTCGCGTGAGTTAGGTTAGGAATTGGCTAAAAGCCAGGCCAAAGCCAGACCCAAGGTCCAACTCGGAAGCACTGACCATCGTTCAACTGGCCGCCTCAGGTAAGTCCCCATTATCATACCAAAGGCCCAAAACAGTATGCACAAGCACTCACATTATCCTACATTTTGGAAAAAAAATCCACATTGGTGGTTAGTGAGCTTAGGGCTGCTTTTTGCAGGGCTCGTGTGACGTTGGGGTTAGAGTTTGTGTTCAGGTGAGAGGATCTGTATGGATCTACTTCGATCACCGTCAACATTAAAGGACTCCAGATGGTGTTATGCTGGTGTTCGAGAGAAGGCTTTGGTTTGTTAGCCTGTCACGCGACGTTTCGACAGCTTTTTGTGTCTTCTTCAGGCGAGGCTTAATTTTTAAAAATTATTAAAGAGGACTCAACACCGTTCTTCTGGTGGAGACTGATTTAAAATGAGGCTCTACACTGTTCAAAAGCTTCAGAAGGACCTTCAACATCGTCCAATGACAGAGATTGATACGAGACCGGTACTCTACACTGTTCTTCTGACATATGACCATAACACACCGACCCAAAGTGTGCCTCCATCTTATTTGAGACGTGAGATACCCTTTTATACATCCATCCTATGCTTACTTTCCACATTTCGGGCTGATAGGAGATTTCTAGGGTGGTCTTTAATGTCTATTTCTCAGTGGAAACCAGATCCAAAATAAATACTCCATGTCCATCTTCTTGTTGAGAAACCTTCTTACTAGTTTTGATACCAGCGGAGGCTGATTTTAAATGAGTTCTCGACACTCTATGCGGTGGAGTTTATATACCACACATAAATATTTTTTTATTGTGTGTTTAACATTTTCTTTTAAATGTAAAACCCCTTTAATAATTTTACATCCACTTTTCCTCTGTCTCAGTGTCTATCTTTTATAGCTCTTTATATATCTGAGAAGGGCGTGGCTTCTCTCCTAATTTTCTTTCTTCTTCCCAACGTGAAATAAAATTTTAGAAAGCATATTTTTGCTTATTACTTGTAATACCATAGTGAGACCATTGGTACAACAATGGAAACCACACTTTTCAAGGTCCAGAGAGCGAGGCACTCGCGTGAGTTAGGTTAGGAACTGGCTAAAAGCCAGGCCAAAGCCAGACCCACGGTCCAACTCGGAAGCACTGACCATCGTTCAACTGGCCGCCTCAGGTAAGTCCCCATTATCATGCCAAAGGCCCAAAATAGTATGCACAAGCACTCCCATAATTCTACATTTTGAAAAATAAATCCACATTAGTGGTTAGTGAGCTTAGGGCTGCTTTTTGCAGGGCTCGTGTGACGTTGGGGTTAGAGTTTGTGTTCAGGTGAGAGGATCTGTATGGATCTACTTCAATCACCGTCAACATTAAAGGACTCCAGATGGTGTTATGCTGGTGTTCGAGAGAAGGCTTTGGTTTGTTAGCCTGTCACGCGACGTTTCGACAGCTTTTTGTGTCTTCTTCAGGCGAGGCTTAATTTTTAAAAATTATTAAAGAGGACTCAACACCGTTCTTCTGGTGGAGACTGATTTAAAATGAGGCTCTACACTGTTCAAAAGCTTCAGAAGGACCTTCAACATCGTCCAATGACAGAGATTGATACGAGACCGGTACTCTACACTGTTCTTCCGACATATGACCATAACACACCGACCCAAAGTGTGCCTCCATCTTATTTGAGACGTGAGATACCCTTTTATACATCCATCCTATGCTTACTTTCCACATTTCGGGCTGATAGGAGATTTCTAGGGTGGTCTTTAATGTCTATTTCTCAGTGGAAACCAGATCCAAAATAAATACTCCATGTCCATCTTCTTGTTGAGAAACCTTCTTACTAGTTTTGATACCAGCGGAGGCTGATTTTAAATGAGTTCTCGACACTCTATGCGGTGGAGTTTATATACCACACATAAATATTTTTTTATTGTGTGTTTAACATTTTCTTTTAAATGTAAAACCCCTTTAATAATTTTACATCCACTTTTCCTCTGTCTCAGTGTCTATCTTTTATAGCTCTTTATATATCTGAGAAGGGCGTGGCTTCTCTCCTAATTTTCTTTCTTCTTCCCAACGTGAAATAAAATTTTAGAAAGCATATTTTTGCTTTTTACTTGTAATACCATAGTGAAACCATTGGCACAACAATGTGAACCACACTTTTCAAGGTCCAGAGAGCGAGGCACTCGCATGAGTTAGGTTAGGAACTGGCTAAAAGCCAGGCCAAAGCCAGACCCACGGTCCAACTCGGAAGCACTGACCATCGTTCAACTGGCCGCCTCAGGTAAGTCCCCATTATCATGCCAAAGGCCCAAAATAGTATGCACAAGCACTCCCATAATTCTACATTTTGAAAAATAAATCCACATTAGTGGTTAGTGAGCTTAGGGCTGCTTTTTGCAGGGCTCGTGTGACGTTGGGGTTAGAGTTTGTGTTCAGGTGAGAGGATCTGTATGGATCTACTTCAATCACCGTCAACATTAAAGGACTCCAGATGGTGTTATGCTGGTGTTCGAGAGAAGGCTTTGGTTTGTTAGCCTGTCACGCGACGTTTCGACAGCTTTTTGTGTCTTCTTCAGGCGAGGCTTAATTTTTAAAAATTATTAAAGAGGACTCAACACCGTTCTTCTGGTGGAGACTGATTTAAAATGAGGCTCTACACTGTTCAAAAGCTTCAGAAGGACCTTCAACATCGTCCAATGACAGAGATTGATACGAGACCGGTACTCTACACTGTTCTTCCGACATATGACCATAACACACCGACCCAAAGTGTGCCTCCATCTTATTTGAGACGTGAGATACCCTTTTATACATCCATCCTATGCTTACTTTCCACATTTCGGGCTGATAGGAGATTTCTAGGGTGGTCTTTAATGTCTATTTCTCAGTGGAAACCAGATCCAAAATAAATACTCCATGTCCATCTTCTTGTTGAGAAACCTTCTTACTAGTTTTGATACCAGCGGAGGCTGATTTTAAATGAGTTCTCGACACTCTATGCGGTGGAGTTTATATACCACACATAAATATTTTTTTATTGTGTGTTTAACATTTTCTTTTAAATGTAAAACCCCTTTAATAATTTTACATCCACTTTTCCTCTGTCTCAGTGTCTATCTTTTATAGCTCTTTATATATCTGAGAAGGGCGTGGCTTCTCTCCTAATTTTCTTTCTTCTTCCCAACGTGAAATAAAATTTTAGAAAGCATATTTTTGCTTTTTACTTGTAATACCATAGTGAAACCATTGGCACAACAATGTGAACCACACTTTTCAAGGTCCAGAGAGCGAGGCACTCGCATGAGTTAGGTTAGGAACTGGCTAAAAGCCAGGCCAAAGCCAGACCCACGGTCCAACTCGGAAGCACTGACCATCGTTCAACTGGCCGCCTCAGGTAAGTCCCCATTATCATGCCAAAGGCCCAAAATAGTATGCACAAGCACTCCCATAATTCTACATTTTGAAAAATAAATCCACATTAGTGGTTAGTGAGCTTAGGGCTGCTTTTTGCAGGGCTCGTGTGACGTTGGGGTTAGAGTTTGTGTTCAGGTGAGAGGATCTGTATGGATCTACTTCAATCACCGTCAACATTAAAGGACTCCAGATGGTGTTATGCTGGTGTTCGAGAGAAGGCTTTGGTTTGTTAGCCTGTCACGCGACGTTTCGACAGCTTTTTGTGTCTTCTTCAGGCGAGGCTTAATTTTTAAAAATTATTAAAGAGGACTCAACACCGTTCTTCTGGTGGAGACTGATTTAAAATGAGGCTCTACACTGTTCAAAAGCTTCAGAAGGACCTTCAACATCGTCCAATGACAGAGATTGATACGAGACCGGTACTCTACACTGTTCTTCCGACATATGACCATAACACACCGACCCAAAGTGTGCCTCCATCTTATTTGAGACGTGAGATACCCTTTTATACATCCATCCTATGCTTACTTTCCACATTTCGGGCTGATAGGAGATTTCTAGGGTGGTCTTTAATGTCTATTTCTCAGTGGAAACCAGATCCAAAATAAATACTCCATGTCCATCTTCTTGTTGAGAAACCTTCTTACTAGTTTTGATACCAGCGGAGGCTGATTTTAAATGAGTTCTCGACACTCTATGCGGTGGAGTTTATATACCACACATAAATATTTTTTTATTGTGTGTTTAACATTTTCTTTTAAATGTAAAACCCCTTTAATAATTTTACATCCACTTTTCCTCTGTCTCAGTGTCTATCTTTTATAGCTCTTTATATATCTGAGAAGGGCGTGGCTTCTCTCCTAATTTTCTTTCTTCTTCCCAACGTGAAATAAAATTTTAGAAAGCATATTTTTGCTTATTACTGGGTTAGGGTTAGGTTAGGTTAGGGTTAGGGTTAGGGTTAGGTTAGGGTTAGGTTAGGGTTAGGTTAGGGTTAGGTTATAGGCATAAATACGAAGAGTGCACCCCCTGGAAGTGCACCCCCTGAGATTTTTCTTGGTCTGGGTTAGGTTAGGTTAGGGTTAGGGTTAGGTATAGGGGGTAAATGCAGGATCAGTCAAATGACTGATCCTCAAATATCTCTTGATAGGAAGGTCGTAGAGACTTCAATCCAAGTTCAAACTGTTCCCTTTTTAGGGTTAGGTTAGGGTTAGGTTAGGGTTAGTTAGGGTTAGGTTAGGAATTGGCTAAAAGCCAGGCCAAAGCCAGACCCAAGGTCCAACTCGGAAGCACTGACCATCGTTCAACTGGCCGCCTCAGGTAAGTCCCCATTATCATGCCAAAGGCCCAAAATAGTATGCACAAGCACTCACATAATTCTACATTTTGAAAAATAAATCCACATTTGGGGTTAGTGAGCTTAGGGCTGCTTTTAGCAGGGCTCGTGTGACGTTGGGGTTAGAGTTTGTGTTCAGGTGAGAGGATCTGTATGGATCTACTTCAATCACCGTCAACAT
The DNA here is from genome assembly GCF_027580225.2 of Misgurnus anguillicaudatus. Classification (NCBI taxonomy): domain Eukaryota; kingdom Metazoa; phylum Chordata; class Actinopteri; order Cypriniformes; family Cobitidae; genus Misgurnus; species Misgurnus anguillicaudatus. The sequence goes on along the minus strand of NC_073344.2, from coordinate 26,430,155 downwards.
TAAAGGACTCCAGATGGTGTTATGCTGGTGTTCGAGAGAAGGCTTTGGTTTGTTAGCCTGTCACGCGACGTTTCGACAGCTTTTTGTGTCTTCTTCAGGCGAGGCTTAATTTTTAAAAAATTATTAAAGAGGACTCAACACCGTTCTTCTGGTGG